>NC_056731.1:810939543-811027043 GCF_019279795.1 Protopterus annectens | reverse complement strand
TTTCTTAAAATTTGAAATGAGCATGCTGTGAAGTGAAATGCAATATCTGGATTTACATTTGTGTAGAGAAAACAACAGATTATGTACTAACATTTTTAGAAAACTTGCCCATAATTAATTTTTTTACATCATCTAGTGTACACCTAAGTTGGCTGAAAATAAGATTTTTAAAGAGTGCTATTGCAAGGGAGTTCAGATTAAATAATGATACTGTTACTTATGAAAGAATAAAGTAAGACTACAAAGATATGGTTCTACATGGAGGTTACCCAGAGGGAATAATCAATGAAATGGTAGCATTGGTAGATTAATTTGGAAAGGAAATGGTTTGGACATTGAAATACGTAATGCAAAGATTTTTGATTTGTGTAGAACATTTTTACTTTACATGGTCGACACTAGCAAGATAAGAAATATTTTGATTAAAAATTGAAATATTCTAAGAGAGGACTAGATATTGTGGGAGACAGTTGATATGTCCATAAAGTTCACCTACATAAAGACTCCCCCGTCTTTTAAAAATAAAATGTTGAGAAATTATAACAGTGTAAATTATATTAATGTTACATGGCTGACTTTTTAAAATGACTTTGTAAAGAATGTAAATATATAGAGGAAGTACCATACTTCAAAGATGAGAACACATGTAACATTTATTATAATAACAAATGCAGTATATTTATTTACCAAGATGTTATTTTTTGTTCTGCATTTTTATTTAACAAAACGTCTGGCAAACATCTCCTTTAGAGTAAGGGAACAATATTTATTCTATGAAGGTAAAGGATGCTTATGATGCATAGTATAAATATTCCCTGTTGCATGAGGGTAAGTGGAAATTTAGGTTTTGAGTTTTAGATAGCACAACTTTGGATGATAGAGGAGGTGAATGTGCAAATATTTTAAACAGACTCAAAATGGAATGACAATTATATTTAGGTCATGTATGGTACTGGTTTTGAATGAAATTGCCATTATAAACCAAAAGTAAGATTTAGGAAGTTGAAATGATTATAATGCTCTAAGGTTTTATTTGCTTTTTATAATGGCTGCTTTGAAATGTTTATTTCAATATTTAATTAATGATCAAAAACTTTAAATATAGCTATTGATGAAACCAGGACTAGTAACTTTGTGATTTTGGTATAACAATGGATATGTTTTTGTATTGTACATATATACAAGCGAAAACATACAAAACATATGAACACCATAGTGGCTCACTTTTCCTACCCAGCCACATAGAAATGTAATTACTGGAAAGTGTTGTATGGCAAACAGCTTTTTCTGTTAAGAATATAATATAATTATTGGTAATATATATGTATGCTGCGGTGGTGGTGCTGCGGTAGCGTTGTCGCCTCACAGTAAGACGTTGCCCCGTTTGATTCTCAGCTAGAGCGTCTTCTGTGTGGAAACATGCATGAATGGGCATACCTTCGTTGAAGGTTGTGCGTCAGGGCTGGCAACTCAGCGCGTAAAAATCTACTGCCAATCATTAGCGGACCAGAGTTCCGCTGTGGCGACCCCTAACCGGGAAAAGCCGAAAGACAACAACAACATGGGTAATATATATGTGGAAAAATATATATTAGTACCTCCAAAAGGTTCCAACTGCAAGCATTAGAATGACATTTTGCTGTCTCTATTAAAGAGCTTTAAAAGGAAGCCTCACAAATATAGGCAATATTAAAATATCCAGGCTGCATCTTGCATGCAAAAGTATTCCTTAAGAACAACATGCATAAGAAGTACTGAAGTAATAAATGTATGTAGCAAACACCTAAAACATGATACAGTCCAGGGGCTATGATATAATAGATAAATGCTATGATATAATAGATACATGGACATACCCTGGTATCAGGAAACTATACTTTCTGCCTGCCTAGAGGTAATAATTGTCAGACCCCACTCCGATGGACCTCTTGCATATCGTCAAAACAGACAGCACCGTAATTACCCATTCTAAGTACCTAAACCTTGCCTGTGATCTATATAGGGCCAGCTGGGGAGACAGGCATATATTCCAAAGAATACCCCTTTTCTGTAACAGGCACCTCATCCATGTGGGGCAGAATTCCTCCTTAACCCAATTCAAGTGCAACTTGGACATCTGATGGGGAATTGGAAATTCATTCCTGGTTTGACACCTAAGTCTCTAATAGACAAAGGCAACCTGTAAATGGTTCATCTCTCAGACCCATGCTTGTAAATGTTTTATCTCCAAAGGGTACCAGAACTTGTCAGACATTTGGGATGCTTGGCTAGCTTAAAAGACCCTTGTGGTAGTTAGCCTAGTGCATACCTATGGATCTGTGGAGATATACATTTGATAGTTCTTGAGGTTAAAGGAGCTTTGTGCTGTTGTACTATAGCAGTGTCCTTCACATGCTAATCATTGTAGAAACATTAGAGTCTTCATTCTTTGTATTACTTGGATCCTTTTCTCCTTTTATGAAAACTTTATTAAATCCACACAGTACATTACATTCACATGAATCCTCGTGTATGGTGTACCATATCTCATCACTGGTGGCCTGCTTTATTTATTACCCTATCCCTAGGCCCCCAGTTTCCCATTATGTTCTCCCTCCCCTGCCTTATAAATCCTGAGGCATGTGATGCGGAAGGTCAAGAGTTTGGGAAGGAAGCAGCAAAGAGATATAGGAAGACAGAAAGTCACTCAGTAACACAACCAAACACTTTTGCAAGAGTTGGTAGTAGCATCTGGAGTTACAAAAGAAAACAGATTTTTCACCGAGAACTAAACCTGTGATTCATATCAGAACAAGAAATGGACAAAAAAAATGGACAGATATAAACTATAGGATTATATTGTTAAGCCTTTAAGTTTTGTTCCTATGGATCTGTCTACTATCATTCATCTGGGAAATTAAAGTTTTGTTAACATAAATTTTGAAACACATGAACTAGCCTATAAGTTTGTGGACTTTTCTGATAAATAGCAGGACTATAAAGTTTATAAGGACTATGTTGTTTCCAATTTCACATTGCAGTTAAAAAAAACATATATTTTGCAATGCAGAGGCACTGATGTTTAACATATAGATGCAAGAAAGTATCTTAAAAAAGAACATCAGTCTGTTTTGATGTAAAAAATGTTATGATGACAAGGGTATTTGGAATGGTGACTAGGAAGCAGGAGTAACAGTGAAAAGTGAACAGAATGATAAAGCTAACTCACATAGTGTTTGTGTTGCAAACAAAGTTAGAGAGGTTTTACATTGTGAAAGCCAGCCTAAGATTTTTTTTTTTGCGAGAAATTAGACCACTTGATAAATGTTTGTCCCTTCAAAAGATGCAGTAAATGTGGAGATAAACGACATACAGTTAAGGAATGTACAGTTAAGGAATGTATATTAAATTGCACTAAGTGTGGTAATGAAGGACAACATAGTTAAACTGTCAGGAGCAACAGGGTCTTTCCCTTGTAATGCAGGGGGAAACGCAATCAAAAAGGACTCAAACAGAACCACATAAGGAAGAAGCCAGTAGGGTTTCTTCTGGGGTAGAAGTACAAAGTAAAATTAATGTTCACAGTGTACAGGCAAAAAAAAAATGTCAGTCATTAAATATTGTTTTTAAAAGAATTTGAAGGTAAGAACCATGACAGTAGACATGACCTTGCAGAAACTGAGGAAGGGGGTCTATAAGCACTGAGGATACTGAGGAGATAGGGGAGAAGGGGAATAAAAGTGGTACTATAGATAGCAAAGTTCACAAGCAAAAAAGATTACTCAAAGTCATGGGCAGAAAGAGTAAACTACAAAGCAGTGATTAATTATCTATATATGTTAATAGCATTAAGGGTGAATTTAGAAGAATTACAATATTTCAGTTGTTAAAAAACATTATGAGTGTATAATTCTTCTGGACACATGATTGTGTTCTTATTGGGAAGGAGAGCAATTATAAGTCAGTTGCTGAAACTGAATTTACCCTCAAGTCTTGGTGAGTACCTTAGCAAGGTAGACCCTGTTTTTTCACAGAATCTGACCAAGATGACTCTGATATATAGACTGTATTTATATAGCATATATCATGGACAGAAGTAGGTTAAAAATGAAAAAAACAGCTGGGTGCACAAGACCCAGGAAAAAATGAATAATCCTGGTAGGTATGCTGGGTGCCAGGACTGGAAAATATGACAGTGTAGAATCATCAAAATACAGAAACATTCCTACAATGGGGCCAGACCAGGCCCAGCAGGAGGATGGCCCCCTGTTGTAGAAGGAAGTAGTAGTCCACAAAAATCACAAAAACTGATAGACCAAAGAAGAGCCATAAAGGTGATAAAGTGGACTATTGAGGATAAGAAAGAAATTATGTATTGTTACTATCATGCAAAAAGCCCAGAATTTCCAGACACAAGATATACAAAATGATTAAGAGAGAAATTACAGGAAAGAAAAATGTTTCCACAAGAAAAACTGTCAGAAGCTTCAAATGAAAGCTTGTGTTCATTAATACAACAGATTTGCAAAAAACAGTATATAGATCAATAAACTTTGGTCTGTTTGGAAAAAGAAGCATCTGAGGAAGTGTGAAAATATAAGCAACAAAACCTAGAGATATTTGAAAAGTATAAAAAAGAAATATGGACATGGGAAAGAAAGAGAGATTTGATATGGTGCAATATTTATGCAAAGGAGAAAGCCAAGTTAATCAATATAAAGAAGGCAGTCTCAAAGATATTCGAAGAGAAATACAGGCAAAGACATCCAGATATGGAAAATTTCACAATAAAAAAATAATATCACAAAGATGAAATGTAGAAAAGAAGATTAGTTGCGTAGAAGTTAAAAAAAATAGAAGTTGAAGTTATGGAGTGCCTACAAATGAAGGATTTGGTGTAGAAGGTCTAACACAGGTTATGTCACAGCATGGTAGAGTGAGTCCCCAAAGTAAGGAGAAACAGGAAGATCAGGAGACATCTGAAGAAGAAATATGGACATGGGAAAGAAAAATATATTTAATATGGTGTAATATCTATGCAAAGGTGAAAGCAAAACTAAACAATACAAAAACAGCAGCACCAAAGATATTTGAAGAGAAATACAGGCAAAGGAATCCAGACATGGAAAACTTTACAATACAAAAAAATAAGACAGAGGAAAAGTAGAAAAGGAGATCAGTAATGGAGGAATTAAAAGAGAAACTAAGGTTATGGAGTACCTCCAAAGTAAAGGATTCAGTGTAGAAAATCTAATTCAGAAAGCACTACAAAAGAACAAAGCACTGGATATCCAAATTAAGGGGAAACCAGTGGAACAGGAAGCAATTGGTCAGGTGCCATATGAAGATATTTTGGAGCCTTCCACAGGAAAACAGTATAAATGTTCACTTGAAGCTGGACGGCAAGGGAAGGAACAGGAAATTGTGGCAACTCTGATTCAGTCAATGTTGTGGAGTGATAGGCCAGTGAGTTCCCATATGACAGAGCAACGGATGACACAGGATGAAACTGAAGAGAATGTGCTACAGAAAGATGCTACAGAACTTTCTATAAAATGTCCACAGGAAAAGGAAAACAGAAAATGTGCCCTCAGTTTAGAGAAAATCAGCCAAGAGAAGAGTTG
The DNA here is from genome assembly GCF_019279795.1 of Protopterus annectens. Taxonomy (NCBI): domain Eukaryota; kingdom Metazoa; phylum Chordata; order Ceratodontiformes; family Protopteridae; genus Protopterus; species Protopterus annectens. The sequence continues at coordinate 811,021,440 of NC_056731.1, read as the reverse complement.
CTTGATTTGACAGACATAGATAGATATATTAAGATCAATGAAAGAAACAGACTGCAGAAGGTCAATAAAACCCAAAACATCAGAAGTCTGATAAAACAAATGAATACAGTAATTTGGACTGTCCATAGAGATCCATGCAATAAAACAGAAGTAAACAGGATATATTACAGTGCAGCTAAATTTATAAGTGATAAAAGTTCTACCACAAGAACACAGGGTAGTGAGGGAAAGGAAAGGGAGAAATCAAATACCATCATGGAAATATTGACTAGAGAAAACTATAAAGCAACTAAGACAAGAAGTGTCACTGTTAGAAGACTATATAAGAGGGAACAGATCAACAAAAATACTTTGAAAGACAGACATGATAAAAGCAATGCACAGTATTAGAACATCTTGCATTTAAGTAGGAATTGGTGGATGATTTATTTGTTTGGTTCAAACAGCTTTCTCTAGGATTTTTTTACAATTTGACTAAATGGCCATAGGGTGATACTTGTGGCACTATACCACGTAGATACGGCATATATGAGATATATATAGACCTAATAGTGGTACACCTACTTGTGATTTTTAGTGACGGAGATGAACGGTCAGTTCCTATAAATATAGTATGCTACTATGTTGACAATGACAACAATTTGTGTTCACTGATATAACCAAACCCTTTTTTGTGTTTGATTTGTGATAGGTGGCAGAGATGTTTGTCGGCTGCCTTTTACTATTTGTTATATATATTTAAATAAGTCCTATATATGCTATTAGTTTATCTGGGACATCTTGGAGCTTTATATTTTTGCAAGAACATACATGAGTGGGTGGCAGTGATGAAGGTCGGCTACCCATACAATTTTATTTGTTGCTGGGTCGACATTTGATAAATGGTTTTTACAGGTTTTTTTTGGTCTGTAATCATCTGCCAATTGCTAACTATATTCGGGTGGCATGAGGTATGGTCTTTTGGCCACGCCTGATCTTTCTGTGGGGACCATATAAATATATCTTACTAACTAATACATTTAACAACATTTATATTATTCTTTTTTGGTTTGGACATTAAAACTGTTTTCAGAGTGGTTGGCCATTTTCCTTAAAAAATATATATTTTTTATGGAAATATTTACATAAATGTGATTTTCTATATCCATTGGTCACATTGCATTGATTCACAAAGTCTCTCTAACTATATACCTCTTATTTTCTTTTTTTTAATTGGGAAGGTGGTATCCACCCATTAATTGGGAATAGACATGGATCTTACCAAGCTACTGGAGGGTCTGTCAGCAGACCGTGACAACTTAGAGATCGTTGGTCTAACACAACCTAACTCAACAAATCACACTTTAGGAAGGGAAGATCTGGACAATCTTCATGGTGTCTTACTTCAGAAGATGACAAAAAATATGCGGACCCTTAGGCCCAACATATGGCACCTCAAACTATTTAAAGCCTATAAGTTAAAGGATATTACACCACAGGCTTAAGAGTCTGGATCCAACCTTTGGTGAACCAGATAGATGACCAACTATCCTATGACTGGACCCAAGCGCAACACAAAGCATCCATGCTTTTTGTGGATGCTTTAACTGAATATTACAAGAGAACGATAGATCAGTGCATATTGGAAGTTACTGCCAATTGAGAAGAGGTTAAGGTCTATGAGGCTGAGCCCTTTTTTCAGTAAATATCTGAACAATTTGGCAAAAGATGTATTATCATTAGGGGAACAGCTGATTAAGACAAAAACACAAAAATTCCATACGGACACTATGTACTATGATAAGGGTAAGCCTTTTGTTACACAAAAAAACGTACATTTTCATGGTTCTGGTCCTAAGGTAATCAATAGGAAGAAAAGACCAAGATTTATACTAAGAAATAAAGAACAGGGGTATAGTGAGACATCAGGGGATGACTCATCCTCCATCACTGATTTAGATTCTTTATCTATCCAAGAATCTCCAGCGGATAAGAGGAAACCAAATAGAGACCCTTTAGGCATAAGAAACGTAGGGGGGCAGGAAACACAGAAGGAATACACAACATTCAACAATTATTGTAGAAGGTAACATCTCATTGAATACTGACAATGTACATAACATTTCCTCCTATAATTTGTCGGATGCTGAAATAAAATTGCTCAATAAGGGTCTCAACTTTGTGCCATCTTTTTTGGTTCCTGAACATACTCTGGCAAATGATATCAATTATTTTTGTAGATTGTTTAATTTAAAAATACTTTTCCCTGACACACAGGATACTCAAAGACCTACTTATTTTTGATTTGGGAAATCTAGTTTTATGCCTCCTATGGACAAACATGTGGCAGTGTTCAAGGAGTGTGTACTCAAAGATCTTCATTTTCATCATGAATTACATTGTATTAAACATAATTTGTCTAGACCAGAACAATTAGCCTTACAAAATCTTAGTAAGAAACAGGATCTAGTCATTTTGCCAGAGGATAAGGGAGGGGTGGTAGTCATTATGGACTGGAGCATGTATTACGAGGAGGCAGAGAAACAGCTATCAGACGTCCATTCCTACATACAGATGGTCCTTGATCCAACTCCCAATTTCAAGAAAAAATTATTTTCTAGACCTAGCCATTGAGGAAGGCATAATTTGTCAGAAAACTTGTAAACAACTTAAGGTTTCTGATCCCCAACCTCAATATCTTTATTTTTTGCCTAAGATACACAAACATTCTACTAATCCTCCGGAAAGACCAATAGTATCTGGCAGGGGATCTCTAACTGAACGTTTATCAGCTTTTTTAACTGTATATTTACAGTCTTTGCTACCTCTGGTCATGTCTAGAATTAAAGACACCACACAATTTCTAAATATAATCCAGGACACGCAATTCGAACCAAGTTGGTATCTATGTACACTAGACGTCACCTCCTTATATACTAGCATTCCACATTGGGCAGGATTAGAGACCATTTAGTTCTGGCTTGACAGATCAGATCTATACACTCCTGGCTTTAACATATTACTAGTTTGTTTGACTGAACATGTGTTGTCCAAAAATGTTTTTTATTTTCATGGAAGGTGTCATTGGCAAGTTCAAAGTATGGTGATGGGAGCATCCTTTGCTCCCATCTATGTCATCCATTTTATGGGGTACCTAGAGGAACAGCTCATATACAATGATAACCACAATTTACTTTTGGATCAGATAGATATTTGGAGACGCTATCTGGACGATTGTTGGATGGTGTGGCGGAGTGATATGCTTTATGCCAAGGAGTTTATAGAATACCTCAATGAAAACAAGTGGGGTATCCAATTTACACTCAGTATTGAATAGCAACATATAACTTTCTTGGACATGGCTATTACTAAACAGACAGACCACACATTGGAAACACAGGTTTACAGAAAATTTCCACAATATAACACCTTATTACATGCTTCCAGCCATCACCCATGCCACATCAGCTGAAATATTCCCAAGTCCCAATATCTATGTATGAAACGTATATGTATTTCTGAGCAAACTCTTTGGCCCTGCCAAAATGATCTTACTCAAAGATTTCTCAATAGGGGCTACCGGATAGAATCCTTTAACCAGGTATGGAGTTTTGCTAATAAACAAGATAGAAGCCAGTTATTACAATACAGGGACAAAACCACTTCTAATAAATGCATCTCACAACCCATTAGGTTAGTAACTACCTTTGGATGTCATACCATTCTTTTAGGGACATTATTAACAATCACTGGGACATTTTGTTGGCTCAGCAAAAACTAGGCAACTTACACCTCATTGTTTATTTTCATATCGCAGAGGGAGAACAATTAACTCACATCTCACCCATTATAAACATCATACTGAGCCCATCACACAACAAACTACCTTGTTTGGAGACAGATTATCAGGCTGTATTGCCTGTGGTTATTGTAGTACTTGTACACATATAGTTAAAACAAAGGAATTCACTAGCAAAAAAACATCCAAAGTCCATGACATAAGATGTTTTGGGAACTGCAATAGCGATTGGGTAATCTGTTTAGCTACCTGCTTTTGCTCTGCGTTCTACGTAGGGCAAACATCCAGACCTTTTAGATTCAGAATTAGTGAACATCTGAGCTACATCAAAAATAAAAGGTTATCCAATGCTCTATATAAACATACTTTGAATCACAAAACTGCTATGCTCAAATTTACCATAATTGATAAAATTCAATGTAATAAATCATGTAAATCAGGATAGCATTCTATTCTAAACCAAAAGGAGTCAGGTTGGATCATTAGGCTAAGTGCATTATTTAATCCTGGCCTCAGTGAGTTAAGCTAATTTGCTTGTAACCAATCAATGTAAAACTGCAATCAATTGTATTGTCTTTATACCTATAGAAATATGTAGACCTGTCTCACAACACTAATGCACTGAAGAAGGCTATTATTAAGCCAAAACTGGTTTGTTGCTTATGGATTTTTGGGCCTGCCACAATAAAATTATTTAATTTTTGATCCTCTCCTGGTGCTGGATTTTTCTTTTGGATTATATTTATGGTTTAATCCATGCACCTTGTCTCCCCTGCATGTATTTGGTTGGGTCTACAGTATTAGAATAAACCAGGATCTATCATTCACTATCACAAATAACAAACTAAAACTCTCAGCACAGGTGGAAAAACTTAGAAGATACGCAGATGAATATAAAGGAAAAGTACAAATTAAGCAATTTATAGATGACCCAAAAAGGTTTTATAGAGAATTGGGAAAGAAGCTAAAACAAATTGAATGACCACCAAAAAAAGAAGAAATAGATACATTTTGGAGAAGTATCTATGACGATCCTGTGGAACATAACAAAGATGCTAAATGAATAGAAGAAGTAAAAGAAAGAAAAGAAGTTTAAAGGTACAAGACATGAAATGGGATGAAGTAACAGCCAGAGAGACTGAAACAAAGTTAAGAAAAACCTCAAATTGGAAAACCCCAGGCCCAGATGCAGTACCTAATTTTTGGTTAAAAGTATTAACATCTTGGCATGAAGATTTAGCCATGAGTAAGAACTATTTATATGTGCACCCCAAACAGACACCAACCTGGCTAACAACAAGAAAAACAATGCTCCTACTTAAGACTGAACCTGCAAGTTACCCTAAAAATTATAGACCAATAACTTGCCTTCTGATGATGTATAAACAGGTCTATATTAGAACACCAAATGTTCAAAATTTCGAGTGTTCTAATATCGACCCATTTTCAGCAAACGCTGAAAATATCGAAGAAACAGAAAACTGATTTTTTTCCTAGGAAAAGAATTTGGTTGTCCGTTTCTGTTGCTTCGGTATTTTCAGCATTGTAGTGGAAAGTTACGGGTCGGGTTCAGGTAAGTGTGCGATTGTGTGGACGTGAGGGTTAGGGCGGGTTAGGTGAGTTAGGGTTAGGGCATGGGTCAGGTAAGTGTGCAATTGTGTGGACATGAGGGTTAGGGTGGTGTAGGTGAGTTAGGGTTAGGGCGCGGGTGAGGTGACTATGCGATAGTGATGGACATTAGAGTTAGGGTTTGGGTTAAGGTAAGTCGATAGTGGTGTATGTATAGTTTAGTGTAGGGTTAGGTGTAAGAGTTTAGGTGTATGTGTGTGGATTACTGTTTGTTTGGTGTGCATGTGTTGTGTGTATGTGTTTTGCAACAGCAATTTTTTTCCCTCGGAAAAAATTTACTGTTCTGTATGTTTGATGTTTTAAATTTTCGATTAATAGGGTTCGATATTAGAACACTCAAAATTTTGAAAGTTCGGTGTTCTAATATAGACCCCGTATAAACTATACATTGGAACTGATGCCAATAGAGTCTATAGTCATTTAGAAGAAAACTCAATTAAAGGGCAGTAAAAGAAAGTCATATGAAACAAAGGATCATTTGCTGTTAAATAAAGTCATAGTGGAGAACTGTAAAAAGGGGAAGAATTTAAGTATGGCATGGACTGACTACACAAAGCATTTGATAGTATCCCACATTCATGGATAAAAGAGTGCTTAAAAATGTATAAAACACACCCTATACTGATCAACTACATTACAGTGACCATGAAACAGTGGCAGACCACTTTGCAATTATACCATGATAAAGGACAGATTATTATCCCAGGGATAAAAATTCAAAGAAGGGGGATATTCCAGGGTGACTCTTTGTCACCACTGCTATTCTGCCTTCCCCATAACCCATTAAACTGTCTACTTAACAGCTTAGACCATGGCTATAAGTTGTCTCCTAGAAAATAACAAAGTATAAAGATTACTCATCTTCTCTTTGTCAATGATTTGAAACTGTATAGCTCATCAGATGAGGAACTGAAAGTACATCTACAACTTGTCAAAACTTTTTTCAGATGGTATAAGAATATCATTTGTTCTTGATAAATGTACAAAAGCAACCTTTAAAGCAGGAAAACTGCATCACCAAGAAAACATCAGTTTGGGACAAGAATGTGATATAAAAGACCTTGAGCAAGAGGGAGTATATAAATATTTGGGAATTGTGAAGGATCAACAATAAAACATGAACAAATGCAAATAAAACTTAGTAAGGAGTACTTTCGAAGACTTAAAGCAATGTAGAAGAAAGATACCCAAATGGTTCCAATAGTAGTAGGAACAAAGGGTCTTATTCTACAATCATATTTAAATATGTTACCAATATATGTAACTTTGTATGAATTGCAGAAAGAGTCATTACTGGGCACGTTGTGGGTGTTGCGAAGAGCACTTTTGGCTGACATCAAAGAGTGAAACAATACTAATTTCATGAACTTTAATTGTACTTTGACTTAGGAATGGGGTCCATTCCCATCATGGCTATCATGGTGTGTTGGGGGGGTGACATTATTTGGATTGTTGGGACTTAGACCTGATCAGGTATTGTTTTTCTTTATAAATAGTACACAGTTACAATTAAAGATGTCTTGATACTACAGACAGGTAGGGGGATAGTGGTGGATGCAATGGTTAGACACCATAGTTAGAATAATTGCACTATATGCTAGTCTGAAATATGAGGATAGATGCAGCCAGCTGGGGGATATGAGAGCATATATAGTAATTAACTTACCAATTGCAGTAGCAGGAGACTTCAATTGTAATATAAGATGTACAAAAGGCAAATTAACCAAAGCTGTCGGACTTGATAAGGACCTTTTAATGTTAGGTCATCTGACATTAGCTTAAGATGAAGGATGCTGCACTGAGGTAGATTTTCTTTTATTCTTTTTTTTTTTTTTTTTTTTTTTTTTTTATTAGACATTCCAAAAAGTATCAGGAGGTAAAAACTGATTGGTTTTCTGATCATTGTGCTATATGGGGGAGTTTGGTGATGAAGAAGGAAGTCTTGAAGTAGGGAAAGGCTTAAAAAATTATCAACCAAATAGGTGGAGGAAGAAAATTGGCAGAGCAGGATGAAAACATTATGGGAAGAGCATATAACCATGAAAGATTTTTATATATCCCCTTTTGATTGGTGGATGGGATTTAAAGACAGATATAAAAATGTATATATTATATTATATGAAAAGTAACTACACATCTACATTTTGTTACCAAAGCCATAATGTCGTAATATTTCCAATAATGGTCTGTGCTGCAAACTAATAAAAAAACTTTTTGCTATATTACATACCAAATGTATCCCTTCTCTTCTTGCATGAATTTCATATACTGCATGTTTAAGTAAGAATAAAAGTTCCTTAATTTGTTTACCTGACAAACCATACATTTTTGATATCATATATGTATTAATACCCTCTCTTATTCTAACCTGTAGAACTTTCATCAAGATTTTATAATTTGTATTACACAGACTGATAGTTCTCCATTTTTTCATATCCCATTTATCACAATTCTTCCATAAAAACTTTATAACAGTATATGCTATGTGATCATTATGATTCATCTAAGACATCCACAAATATATTTTTTGTTGTTTCACCCATGGAAATACAGAAATCATAAGTGAGCCCATCTTCTCCTGGAGAGATGTCTTTATCTACCTGTTCTAATACCATTTTAAGTTAATCTAACTCAATTTTCCTGTCAATATTTTTTTGAAACCTACATCTGTCTTTTATCTTAACTCTTCACTGTCCTTGCATTCATATAACGTATACATATATTTTGTTTCAATAGTCACCATACAGCCCAGTGTCATCAAGCAAACTATAAATAGTAATTTTAAACTTCTTAACCTACCCACCTAGAAAAGGTAATACCTCGTCTTTTTCCTTTTAAAATATATGTCTATGTAGTAATGTTTGCACACTTTACTTTTTCATAAATTTCTCTTTCTCTTCTTAGATAATCTTGACTGCGTATTTCAACTGAATATTCATATTTCTGAAGTAATGTTGTGTAAAAATATCCCCCCATATCATTGTTAATAAATGGTTGGGACGCTACTCACATCAAAATGTTAGGCAGGGATACCCATTAAATAGAGTTTTTTTCTTTGGTGATGAATCAGTAATTAAGAACATGGATGGAATGTTAAATATTTAAGGGGACAATGGAAACTGGATGAGAGGGTGGAAGTTCCAAGTTATTTAGTTTATGTACATGATTTAATGTGAAACAGTTATGGGCATATTTGAGGAAGTTGAAAAGATTTTAGGGAAAGTAGGATTACAAATAAATAAGGAAAAATGTAAAGGGTTTAGGACTGACATTGGGATACCAGGTATAGAATATACTATATTAGAAATAAAAGCTTTAGGTCTTACTTTTGGTGTAGAAGAAAGTATTCAAAGACAATGAGAATATCCGCTTCAAAAATGAAGGATACAGCTTTTGGAAAACCTACAAAGTTAGGAAGAAAGTTTATTTAATAAGTGGAACAGTTATAGGAATAGCAAGTTGCATAGCTGGGCAAAGAGGAAAAATAAATAATACACATTTTTTTCAATTTTTATGGGGATCCTGATTAAATCCCATCTGAAGAAATATTTTTTACAATGAAGCAACAAAACGGGGGTTATGGGTTCATTCGGGAGTTTTTGTGGTATCATTACACATGTATTATATGTTATAAAGGATTCACTTTATAATCTCAAAATACTGAAATATCGAATTTCAGTATTTCAAGATTATAAAGCCGAACTTCCGAAATAGTGAAACCCCATAATTACGAATCCAGAAATGTCTAATTCGTGGTTGTGGTGGTGCGCTACGTGAAGTGGGATGTACTGTGTGCCTGATTTATGGTTTAGTGTGTGGATATGGTTGGAGATTAAGGTAAACGAATATTTTTTTAAGGGTTTTGGGTAGGTATTTGAGTGTATGTGAGTGTGTTCGGAAGTTTTAGGTGTGGGTTAGGATAGGTAGGTAAGAGTATGAGTGTGTAGGTGTTGAAAGTGGTAGTGTTTGTACATTTGTGATGTGTTTGTGCGAGAGGACTGTAGCGTGTGTAGTGGTGAGTTTACTGCCTTTTTCTGTTTGATGCAACCTCGGAGTTAGTATATATTTATATATATAATATATATATATATATATATATATATATATATATATATATATATATATATATAAGTAGCGGAGGTGTGGGGGTACAGGGTAGGTTTGTTTATTTGTATTGTGTTTGTATGTGTTTTGTTTGTTTGTTGCAATGTGGGGAGGATGGTGTATATGTTGTGTGGTGTATGGTGTGTTTACATTCGCTATTTCGAATTTTGCGCTTTTGGGATTTCGGTGTTTTGGTTTTTCGGCTTTATAGTCTCAAGATACTGAAATTCAATATTTCAGTATTTTGAGATTATAAAGTGAATCTGTTATAAAGCAATAAGGATTGGGACAAAACATTGTTGGTTAATTTTGTATTTAAATGATATCAGAATAGAATGAATCAGTGGGAAACAAGTTTAAACAGCTTGGTGGCCAATAGAAGTGGTATACACACACTTTGGATCTTTTCTATTATGAAGCTAGGTATGTTAAGAGAAATGCATAAGAAATAGAGGGAAATAAAATGAGGATAATTGGGTATGGAGATTATCAGAATGCCTAGACTTTTATGGCAGCCACTCTTACTAAAATTACTCATTAAATAAAATATGAGGTATACATCTTTTACAGAAATGAGGTGTCATAGGCAACAATGTAATGTAGAAGAGATAATCAAAATGATTTCTTAAAATGTACTAGAGTTTGACACTTTCATGGTATGTTATACAAGGAATTCCCATTTAAGAAAATAAAAAAGAAACAATGCCTATTATCAGATTTGGTGACTATCGGATTCCATGAGATGCAGACTTTGAGAAAATAAAATAATTATCTCACCTGTTTGGTTTTTATGGTTAGCAAGATGCCAAAAATTTTATATAGTAAGATCTGTTGTTTGACTGAAGTTTTGTATATTTTAAAAAGTTGGTTATGGACAAAAGAGTGGAGGGATAAAATATTTATTATTATTCATTTTTTATTTCATGATTTTTTCAAGTTTTATAGGAAGGAGTGTCTTTTTGAAAATTCACAGATGTTATTTATTTTTATGTTCGTCCTACAGTATCCTTATTGTGCACATTTCATTTGTGCATTTGTAAATATATAAAAATGTGTTATTTTGTAATTTCTGTGTAAAAAGTTAAAGACCCCTACTTTTTTCTGTTTGTGCGCCACTGGGTGGCAACAAAATGAGTGAGATGGAAGAGGAGGAGCATGAGGAACATTAGGAGTGCTGCAAATCACAAAAGACCAAAAAACAATCTGTGGAAAAATGTTGGAGACAGCGATTATGAATAAGGTGTCAGCAGACCTGCCTGCTATCTAGATAGCTGTTGAGGAGAAAGGAGCCTGTGGTTACAGAACTCATAGGAGGTTTGGAAGACTCTGATTTGTGTGAATTGATGAGTGAAGATGAACCAGAAAATGATTTTTCTTTCCATGGTTACATGCTGTTGAACTTGTTCAGGAAATTGAAGAAAAGGGAGGCAGAAATCTAGAAGATGTTATGCAGTATGAAGGGGAACTACAATCATCAACATGCACACAGTCACAGGAATGGGAGAGGGAGTGCCTACCATACCTCTCAACTATCCAGATTTTTGCAGAATGTCCAGATTTTTGCCTCATATTTTTGGTCTGTTCCTCATAACATTTGTGGTTTTCTGGATTTTTGTGGCAAATCAGAGGATTGAATTCACAAAATAAAATAAGATATTTGGGTTTCAGACTTCATATCCTTCAGAAAATGCATGGTGACACAAACCTTTTATTCTATTAACTTTCTAAGAGTATAAGAGCAATATTTAAAAAATGTCCCTGTTTTTGGGGCTTTGTCCCCCCATTATTTTTGTCTTTCCCCAGATTTTTTGTGTTATGAGGTTGAGAGCTATGGTACAAAGTGAATATATGCACCAGTGGCATCTACTATAGAGAAAAGATCAGAGCATACTATTCAGCAGAAAAAAGCCTACAGTAAAAGTTTCTTAAAAAAAGGACAGTCGTTAACAGTTATGTTATTTGAGACAAAAAAGTGTGCAATTATGATTTAATATATCACAAATGTGTCCCTTAATTCATTTTGGAAAGGACCAATTTTAGTAGTGTAACTTCTGAGACATTAAAAGTAATAGGAAAACATTAGCTTGAAACTGACTCAGAGAGTCAAGAGTATCACTGGAATGAATATATGTTTCAGGCAATTATTCCAATGTTAAAAAAAGAGACTAACAATTTATTTTAGGTCTAATGATCTAGAACAAGAGGACATTCAGGTCAATTTTCTAACTATATGTCAGCATGTGCACTCTATTAAAAAATAATATGATGAAAGGAAAATTTGGACTGGGAGATGGTAAATATAGGTAAAATGAAAACATTGTAAAGCATATTTATTTTACTTATTTATTTTTATTTATTTACAATATGTTGACCGGGTTAGTCCAACTAGTCCAATGGCTTTTTCTTCAGGGGAGACCCAAGGTGGTATTCATACTAACTGGGGACATTTCCCCTACTCTTTTCAATAACTATCATCGTATCTTTTACATCTGCTTAAGCTACCACCAACTTAAGTAGATGGGGCCATAGTTTAATGTCTCATCCAAAGGATGGCATGCTCAAGGGTATAGCACCAACCATATTCTGCACTGCAGTATCAGTGTTAGAAAATGGAATCCTCTACTAGGTGTGGGAAAAGAATGCAAAGCCTTCTGCAAAGGGAAGTGAGCTACCTGTTGAGCTACTGAGAATGCATAATCTGTGTGTAATTGTGCTTAATGGAATTAAAGGAACCATCAGATGTTTAGGGTGGCCTAAAATGGTATTTTTTTTTTCTCTGCTGAACATCTTTTAATTAATGAATGCACAAATAGGCAAAATAACGTGTTTGGACAGGTAGACCATACAGCTAAAAAATGTTAGCCATAGTAGATATTGCAAATCTAATGAGCATTGGTGTGTTAAAAAGTATGAAAATGTTGAATATTAAATACATAACAAACTGCACAAGGTGAATTGAATTAACTGGTGAGGAAGCATTATGTGGTCACAATGAAGATGGGGGAGGGGAGGAAGATGTTGCTATAGATGAAGGAGAAAATGAAAATGGCTGGCTGGCTGTAGATACTGAAAAGATACAAAAACCAACCGGGATGAAAAATGTTATTATAGGTAACAAGAGAAAAAAATGGCGTAAAAGACAAACCGAAGCAAAAAAAATGTAAATGATATTCTTCTGTCCTTTTCCTTAATGTAAACAGTATATGAAATGAAAGAAGAACTGCTGTGGCACAATTGTGCAAAAAATTTAAATATGAAATAATACGCTTATTAGATACACATTTAAATAGCAAAGCAGAAAGAGGAGTTAAAGTATGGGGAGATAAGATCATAAGCTCTATGGGTAATGATTTATGTTCAGGAATCATAATATCATATATGGTGAATTACATTACAATTTGTCCAAGAAGGCTAGTAATATTAGATTTTTGTATTAAAGAACAGGTAACAAAACTTATGCATTTACATCAAGTACTCAAAGAATACGACTTTTTCAAGAATTCAGAAATATATATTTGACTGTTAACGTGTGACATTAGAAGAAGAAAAAGCAAATGGGGGAATTTAAAGTTTGCAAAGAGTGTTTTTCACAATTTTGACTAAACGTAGGGCAGAGACATAAATATACCCATGTGAAGGGAATGATTAGAACAGGAACTGACTTTTGCATTGTCATAGAGATTAAAAGTAGCTAATACTGGCATTTTATTTGCAGGTTTCTGATCCTATGGCACTATGGACTAATTTGGACACAAAACAGTTTATTTCTGAAGAAGGGAAATGATGTAAAATATTAACTGAGCACTGCACAAAATTACAACAGGAAAAATGAGTATTATTTACAGAACATTTACAAATGAGAGATTCTGGGACATTGCAGACGTGATGACACTGTTATTTAAACAATAGCCTGGCAGTGACTGGAATATCCTCTGTGACAGTGTTCCATAGAGCAGACAGCAACACCATGCATATGACATGCTTCCCTCAGAACAAATGAAAACTGCACTGCAAATTAAAAAAATGCATTGGCAGAGCTGTGAGAGGCACCAGGAGCATAGCTTCATTAAGTGAGTGAGTGATTTTTTTTTTAAATTATAATATTAGCCTATATATTTAACAGACATCTTGGTTATAGATAGAGTTAGTATATGTAGTTGTTTTAGGAAGAGGAATTGAGCTTGTTGCCGAAATAAGTAGTAGAAAAAGTTTTGAAAGACATTTAGATGTGAACTGCATACACATCACAGCAAAAGAAGGGAGAAAGTGTGAGGGGGTGAGGATATGCCACATACCTCTCAAATGTCCAGATTTTTGCAGAATGTCCAGATTTTTGCCTCATATTTTAGTTTGTTGCTCATAAAATGTGTGCGTTTTTTTGGCAAATCACTGAGGATGGAAGTCACTAAATAATGGCATTTCAGTTTCAGTCTTCACATCTTTTAGAAAATGCATACAATGGAAAACCTGTTATTCTAACAACTTTCTGTACTTATTTTTGGGCCTTTGCCCCACCATTAGTTATGTGTTTGTGAAACTTTCTTGAGCTAAAAGATTGAGGTGCATGGCTCTGTGTATATGTGTGTGTGTGTGTGTGTGTGTGTGTGTGTGTGTGTGTGTGTGTGTGTGTGTGTGTGCATGTGTGCGCTTATATGTGTGTGTGTGTGTATGTGTGTGTGTGTGTGTGTGTGTGTATGCACCCATGCTTGTCTGTCTTTAGGCATGTACATGTGTGTGAGACTGAGAGGGAGAGAGAAGTTTTTCAGCTGAACATATGCAGCATTAACATGCCTTTGATATGTTATACTGGCTTAGAATGTGCTAGTGAAGATTTTGTTTAGATGGGAAAATATGAAGAAACAAATGGACATATTTATTCTTCTTTTGGCTTTTCCCAGTTAGGGGTCACCACAGCGGATCACCTGTCCGCTCATGATTGGCAGTGGAGTTTTACAGTGTCAAGTTTCCAGCCCGGTGCCCAACCTTCCACTGAAGGCACACACATGCACACACTCATGCCTAGGGCCAATTTAGAGTGTCCAATCCACTTACAGCATGTCTTTGGGATGTGGGATGAAACTGGAGCACCCAGATGAAACCCATGTGACCACAGGGAGGACATGCAGACTCCACACAGAAGGCACCCCAGCCGAGAATCGAACCGGAGAACCTCTTGCTGTGAGGCAGCAACGCTAACCGCTGCACCGTCGTGGCCGCCTAAATGGACATATTTATTGATTTATTTATTTATTGCATTTCATTACTGGAAAAGTCCAACTAGGCAGTGAATAAACTTTTCAGCTGTGACCTGGGGAGAAAAGCTCATCCAGGCAATACATGTTTTTGTTTAACCATTTGTTACTATGACTGACTGGCACACTTTCTGGAAACTTTTTATATGTAAGAGATTTATTACCTATACATTGAATTTCTTGCTTACAGCATGCATTTTGGTTTCTAAAATGTAATTACATAGTGTATTTGCTTATGCTTTTAGTCTGTTCACGTCACTCAGTCTTGTGCCATAGTTTTTTTGTTTTTCTGACAGCCCCAAAGGATAAAAAAGTAGAATAATTCATGTTCATACTGCTTTATTGTAAATGTTCTTTTAACTTGGTGTAGTTGCAAAGAAAATTATGTATTTAGTGTCCTACAAAAACTTATAGCAGGAGACTTTGATGACTGAAGCTATTTGCCCATTTCTGGGCAATACTTACATGGAGTATAGCCTAGATGTGCAGTAATGAACCTGCTTTCTTGGAGAACGGCAAGGTGTTTTTTTCAGTATACTTGTAAAGCAGGTAGGAATGGAGATTTTAATGATTTGTTTGTTAGAGTTGATTTTGTATATACAGAAGGAGGAGAGGTGCTGGACATGATACAGAGCTTTTGTTTTGTACTGCTTTTTCATAGTAAGCCATAACATCTTACATGGGCATATCCACACCTGCAGAGTCCCGCACTAAGAGTACTAGAGAATAGTTATGCCCACGTCTGCACCCTGAGTCCCTTGCTCTATCCCTGCTTTCCTGATGTTAAGGTCCACTGTACGGTAACATGATTTCTTGTGAAACATCAAATTGTATTTCTCTGGAACTGTGATGTGTGAATAGAGCTGTGAGATTTTGTATTGCACTTTATAATAACAAAAAAATAACATACAGTATTTTTCAATAATTATGGAACATTTTGGATCACAGCACTTTTCCAACCCCATTTTTATACCTTTTCATAGCTCTCAACTAGTCTAAAAGCAGCCCTGCTCAGAAGTGCACACAGAAGGTTGCTATATCTCATGTAGGAACCGGAGAAAGTGTGGTTATTATTTCTTTAACTTTCCTCATGATCAGACTACAGATACATGTAAAAGACCAATATAGATTGTTTGGAGGCAGGGTATTATCTAAAAGAACAAAAATGAATATGTTACCTGATCACTAGTTCTTCACTTTCTCACAAAGACATCAGCTATGTGTCCCTGTGGCTATCCTTTGTGGACAGAGGTCAGGAAGCAGTGCAATCATGTCTGCCAGCATCAGGACAAAATGTGTTACTTAGACATTTTGTTCATTCACTTTTTATCCCAGTCTGACATCAGAGGGGTAGGGAGTGAGGATGCAGGCTGTTTCAAATGCATGATTCTGGTCATTTGTTATTTCATTTTCATCCTATATGACCAGCAATAACTTCAAATATTTGACTGCAGCCATATGTTCTTTCACTTTCATCCCAGTCTAACTCAAGGTAGGCGAATAGAAGTTGACTATGTTTTGGGGGTTAGCTGGGCACACATAATTTTCAGGCATGATGTATGTATTCTTACAAGCATTTATCTTTTCAGTTTATTGGGGAATTTTGTTTTTAAACTAAGTAAATCCAGATGTAAAACAACATCTGTATTTACTTCATTTATAATGGTTTTGTACATTTTTCATGGAATTTCAAACTTGCTGAACCGCAACAGTCCTTGCTTCAGTTTGTTGTTTTTGGTTTGTTCTGTTGCCTTTTGATTTTGTGTGAAATTATGTTTTTGCCAGGTTTAAGCACTAAGCTTTGGACATAACTTACTTCTTCCTTGAAAGAAATATGACCACAATTCTTGATCAGGCCATCAGTTGGTCAAAAGATTGGGGAGAAAAGCTTTAAAATGTACCTCAGAGTATCTAGTACCCCATGGCTTTTAAAGGCCTAGTGGTCCCCAGGCCCCTTGCTTAATTTATGTATTTCAGTGCAGTCTTGGATAATTACACTGTGTTGAAAGGATGGAAAAAAGTTGAGGAGTAAGACAAGGTGTGTAAATGGAAGAAATAAATCATTCAAATGGTGTAGAGATGAAAGTAAGTCAAGGAAGAATTATAACTTTAGACTAAACTTAATACATAGCATGATAGATTCTTCGTATGCCTCTACTGTGTGTATGAAATGTACATACTGTCTGCAATTTAGTATCCATAGCTTCATCTGCTCATTTCTAAATATGCAGAACATGAAAATAAATTGAAGTGTGAGTGTTCATGAAGCAGGACTAAATTCCATGTTCAGTCAGCATTAACTCCCCATCAACATCTGTTCTTGATCTGCCACTGATTCATATCGAATGAAGCAAATATAAGAGATAGATTATTAAGACAAAATATGTTGTTAAAGTTGCAAAGGATGAGGATAATCTTTGTAAAGCAAGCAAAAAAGTAAAACGAAAGTATGCTAATGAAGGTACAGAAAATATGCAAGAAAACTAATTAAGGTTATACATGTGGTTGCAGTCTGACTACACCAGATACTCCTGCATGGTCAATGTGTATAACAGTTGCCCATACTTTAGCTGTGGGTTAGTCTAACAGGATCTTCCCACCCACCCCTATTGCAGCTTCACCTGATTACTACACTTTACCTAACAGTTTCACTCTGCGTTCTAATGTTATACCATCCTCTGTCTCAAAAGCCACACAGTACTCATCCTTCTCGTCCCCCAACTGTTTTCCACTCTCTTACCCCCATTCTTCATAAGTTACTTCATCAAAAATACTTCTTCATGCCAGTGCTGTTACTATTATAAATTTATCTGCCTACAAATCTTCTCCAAAATCATAAAATGCTAATTCACTGTATAACAATGCATCTCTCCAGTCTTCCACAAACAGTTAGAAACTATGTTACTGCCCTCTCCCACTCACGTTTATGTCACTTCTCAGTACACACACACACACACACACACACACACACACACACACACACACACACACACACACACACACACACACACACACACACACACACACACACACACACACACACACATATCCACACACACACACACACACACACACACACACACACACACACACACACACACACACACACACACACACACACACACATATACACACAGACACACACATACACACACACACACACACACACACACACACACACACACACACACACACACACACACACACACACACACACACACACACACACACACACACACACACACACACACACACACACACACACACACACACACACACACACACACACACACACACACACACACACACACACACACACACACACACACACACACACACACACACACACACACACACACACACACACACACACACACACACACACACACACACACACACACACACACACACACACATACACACACACACATTCTAGTTATTTTTTCCTCCTTAATACTTTACATAATTGTGTAGCTTATTCACCAAACTTTATAACCTACAACTTAAATGGCATGTAACCTACTACTTACGTAAAGGTCTGGCAGCTTAAATGTTCTGCATTGTGTACTTTATTTTAACCTTACCCATCTGGTTACTGAAACACTGTCTACATTATTCTTAATTAGTTGTTTCTTGGAAGATCTTTGCACATGATACATACCACATATATTTCTTTAGCTAAATGGATATTTCTGCAACTCTGCCCTTGTATATCCAGCTCTAACAAAGCAACTACTTCAGAAATATCTTAGGCTATTCATACTGAGTCCTGATACTAACACATAAATACATACATATGTAGTTGTAACTAAACTATGAGATTACTGATATTACCCAATTGTGTTTAATTCTCCAAATATCACTACTATGTAACCAGCTCTTATCTCATAGTTCTGGTTGCTATTCTGTTTTATTTTCCAGTGCAATCATTGTGCAAAAGTTATTGCTGTTTGAATGGATCATCATGGATTTAGTAACTAAGACTTCTTGTTTCTGTTTCTGTTTTCTTACAGCTTCCAATTCACAGTGATGTGAATGCTTTCTCAGTTCTGTACTAACACTGTACTATGAAATGCGTGCTAAAATTTTATCTTACAATAAGTTTTTAATTGACTGTAACTTCTGCACTTCTGCCAGGGGCATGGCTGAAAAGGCTCCCTGGACCATCGCACCCAAACAGTTATCAAATGAATAAATAAGGATTATGATTTTCATATTTTGTACATGCATTATTGTTTATCTTACCTCCTTAATAATTTGCTTTACTAGCTTTCCTCCCATCCTTCCAATACAATTGTAAACATACTTCTTATATCTGTCAGGTCTCACTAAACATTCTATATAGTATAAATTGTACATACTGAGTGTCAGTTTTTATTACTGGACTGGTTTATTTATTTACAAATCTAACAATACCATTGTTTTCAGCAGTAGTAAGAGTGTATGAATGCATATAGTGGCCTGTTTATATCACTGCTTTAGTACATTATTATTATTATTATTATTATTAGTATTATTATTATTAATGCTGTGTTATTCTATGGCTATTTATTGTGAATATCCACTGCCCATACAACCTGGCATCTACACTAACAGATTCATTATTGTAAGTAGCAGTTATCTATACATTACACTTTTAACAGTGCTTTGTCACTACATTTGCAAGCTTTCCAGCTTTCACTTTATGCTTGTATTGTTACTTCTGTTGCAATAGACTTGATAATTAAAATGAATGTATTTACATGTTAACCAGGTAAGTAGACTCGTCATACTTAGACTTACTTCATCCATTGCCTGAATACATAGCAGACATTTTTTAGGTACTATTTACCTTCCTTCACTTTGGCCATAACATATTTCACTAGATCTTTGAAAGACCTGGAGACAGGTATAGAAGTTAAACCTACTGTTCCAGTAGCATCAGTACTGCAGAAAATGCACTATTAGTGCTTGGTGCATTTTCCCTTGTTGTGTTACTTAGACATTTAAACACAAAGATACTTCACCATCACAGAGTGTAGGTGTGGAGTAAGTCTCATTATTGATTGTTCACTACAAATTGTAACTGAACTTAAAAATGTTGCATAAATGCCGCTTTGTCATACATATTTGATGCAGAGTTGCAGTGGTGTTCAGTACAACTATGAGGCATATAGCTTCTCCTGCCTCTCTTCTATGTGCTTGTTTTTAGACAGTACAGATGCATTACTTGTCACACCTTTTCTTGATGAGCCATTACTTTATGATGACAGGTAATCTATAATAAATTATATTTTATACTATTCGTTTTTCTAAAACAGGACTCGGATATGCATGGGGAGGGTGCACTAATTTGAAGAAATATACTTCGTTCGCTTCATTTTTTTACTTTAATAATTCATTTGTGCATGTATATTAATTTAACCATTTTCTGTTTTGTTTTATCACCTGCGCCTTTACTTTTTTGCATAATACATGCAAAATGTTTTGTTTATATCTTGCAGACAATATGCAAAGCAAATACAGGTGTTTAATTATCAAATTCAAAGATATAACTGATCTTTCACCTGTGCCACTTTTCATCACTTTGCATCCTAAAACAGATAAATCACAGAAATAATTAATCACTCAAAAGCTGAAGAGACCCTGACCCCCCCCCCCCACAGTCTGCCTAGTTTCTTGTCTAATAGATAACTAAAGTCCCGTGGCAACAGTTAAATTCATTTTTGTTGCAGACCAATAAATCACTTCTTATCCACCCTGTGCTTAACTGAATAACACTACCATTTTTATTTCATTTTTTTCCTCAGGAAGGCTATCCTATGCACCTGTCACCTTGGCTATAAAAATAACACTTCCCAACAGCACCTACTAGGCATTCTAAATTCTTATATTCTGCATGAGTGTTCTTCTATTTATCTTCTTTGGAAACATTTTCTTCTTCGATAATTTTAAATTCATTTGATACATTTAAATGTCTCTGACACTCCTCTCATTTTTTTCAATAGTTAGTGTATTATTTTCCTTTATCCTCCCTCTGGTCCAAAACTGACACAGCTCTTCTTATAATTTTTTGCACAGCCCCTAGTCTGCCAATGTCTGTGCAGACATAGGGTCTCCAGAAGCATCTCCTGAATTGTGATTTGTGCACCAGGTGTGTTTTGTGCACCAGGTATGATCTCACCAACTGTACAAAGGAAATATCACCAACTATATAAAGCAAAATAACTTTCTATTTTCTGTAATTCTTTTATTTATTTTTTATTTATTTTTTATTTTTGGTACCCCTGCACCCTGCAGTTGACCATCACCTGACACCTTCTAACTATTCCAGACTTACTCAAACCATTGCTCAAGGCCAGTGGAGAGATGAAGCATTCCAGTGCAGTGTCATATTGGTGAGGGGGGGGGGTCTGTTTATTTCCTATTTTCTGCACATGCACTATGGGTGGAATATGCACTATGCAAATTAATTAAACCACGGTTTACTTCTATCATTGGCAAGCTGGCCCACCCACCCCCAGGAAGCATTTTACAGTGGTTTTCCCCAGCATCCATTAAAGAGATAAAACTGCACTGTGTGCTCGGCACATGCACCCCTACCTGCTCCCCTCCCAGAACAGACCAATCCATCTTCCCTGCCATTGGTTCAAATGCTTAAGCTAATTGAGCCCAGGTCATCTGCATCACAGTCAGGACTTTGTCCCTCTATAAAGCACTGGATGACTTTCTGTTTTCTATAATTAATGCCTTCCATGCACACACAACAGTCCGTCAGCTTTTCTATCATACTTTTTTCATTTAATGTTCATTTTTAGATTTTTTTTGTATATGTATACTAAGGTCCCTTTCCACCTTAACTACCATAACTGCATCACCTCTCTTAATATAGCCCTCACTTGAGATTTTATTACCCATTTACATTATCTAGTACTTTTTTCTATATGAAATCTAAGCTGCCAGAAGTTTGAAGATTCTTATAACTTTCCAAATGTCTTTCTCTTTATGTCTACCCCACATCCTGCATTTATTCTCTTGAATATGTCTAAATCATCAGCAATGCATACTGTCACTTAAATAAAATCTGAGAAATATTGGTTTAAGAAATAAATCCTGTGGTATGGAATTTTTAATTCCCTTTTCTTTGCTATGAATTTCATTTGTTGCAGTAACCACTACAATCCATGCCCAAGACACCATTCTGGAATTTCTTAGAAGGGTAAGTTACTTGGATGGTAACTTTTATTTATTTATTATTTTTTATTTTTTGTGGGGCATGTCTAAGTGCAAAAATCTAACTAAGTCAAAGAAATAAATCAATTACTTTTATCATCTATCTCTTCATGTTGCAAATCCATTTTGAATAGGACTGGGTATGTGTGAGTGTACTAAAAGTATCTAAAACTTAGTATACCAAAATAAATGTCCTCAAAGTATTAAAGTATTAACAAACAAAGAGATACAAGTGATGTGATCCAGAATGCCTTTATTTTACATGTGGAGATCTACATCAACCACAGCCCCTCAACTAATATATTATATCCACAATGTCATACAACATCAGTGAATAAAAAAAATGTTGGTGATTCTGTTGAGGCTGCCACAGCCCTGGAACATACTTGCACTAGTAATGCATCAAAGTGTGTTCTTTCTTATCTTTTAAAGGGATTTTTACATGGAGGACAGAAAAATAACAATATAGGTTTTTGAAAACCAGTAAATAATAAGCTTGACTCCATGACCTATGAACCTTTAAACCTATATTATTTTGGGAGAGTTGGCCGATATTTCGCTCCCGCAAAGTACACTTTTATATACAGCCATTCAGTAAATGCAATATGCATTTGGGTTTCATACAGCTCAGATAGCTATGGATATTTGTTTCATGGAAATTTCTTAAGAAGTTACACCATGTGCATGTAGCATAACATATAAACTACAGCTGTCTCACTGTCATCTTAATTTAGACATAGCAGCAAAAACTCTAATGCTGTCTTTAAAATCATACAAGACATCCTTATAACATATGCATATGAGCAACATCAAAGTGACAATTTGCATTCTCAGTATTGCTGATTAAAATAGAAGTTTTAAATTAATATGTATTAGAAAATTCTAGATTTTCAGAATGTGTATTTTTTGTTTATTATATTTCGAGCACCTATGCTTTGGTAAAGTAAATAAAGGCCCACAAAACAGTTTCATCTGAATTTACAGTGGCCTGTAAATCTTTTTTGCATTATTGATTTCATTAACTGTAAGTAGTGGGATCAAACTATATAGTCTGTAGTTTTTTTTTTTTTGTTTGTTTTTTTGTGTCTAGTTCCTTCCATTTATGTAACTGGAATCACATCTGCTTTATTCTATTCATAAGGCACTATACCGTTCTCATATGATTTACTAAAGTAGGTGTTCTGAGAGATAAAGTACAGTTGTGTAAATAAACTTTCAAATTGTTGCTGTAGCCTTAGCTATATGGATTACATCCTGTCGAGGATATAACAGCCAGCCAGCTACAAAGCTTCAGGGCACCTTCCATATGCTCAAATCATTAGGCAGTGTGAGCTGAGCTGCCTAAAAAGACAGGTTTGAGCACTAAGCCCTTCAGAGTTTTGAGAGATGGAAGCTGAGCCCTGAAAGGACAAAACTAGAAGTAAAAAAATATATACAGATATACACACTCCAGCAAAACAACATACTCAAAAAACAAAGGGTGGTGGATGGAGGGAGCAGCTACTGCAGCAGTGCTCATTCAAACATCTACTGTTATGGTAAGTTTGCTTACACAACTATATTATGTTCATCATTGATCATTGCTGTGGTAGTCTTAGCTATATGGGTAGATTACCCTAGCATACAACATTTGGGAGGTGGAAGTGGAAGGGTCCAGGAGCCTCTAGAGAATGGTGCTAGCAAAGCCTGAATTAGACCTGGAGAATGAATCAAGCTTGTAGTGTTTTGAAAAAGTATGCACAGAGGACCAAGTTGCTGTTTCTAGATACTTCTAGAATCCAGTCCTTTCCAGAAAGCTATAAATGAAACCAAGACCTGGAAGAATGGGCCTTGACCCTTCCTGGAATAGCTTTGTTGAGGTGAGATAGAGGTTGTCCTGACTTCTTACTTTTACATGAAATGAGCAATTGATCCACAGATTTGAAATATTATGTTCTGTCATGATAGTACCTGAGTTGTCTGTGAATACCCGAGGTATGGAGTATTCTTTCTCTCTCATTTGTCAGGAAAAAAATAGGGAGATGGATAGTATGGATTAAAGTAAACTTGGATACCACTTTAAGCATAAATGAAAGATTGCTTCTCAAAGAAACCCTGTCTTTGTGGAAAACGGTTTATGGTTGACTTACCATAAGAGTTTGCAACTCAGATTCTGTACTTGTAACTGTCAGAGCAGTCAATAAAACAGTTTTCCATGTTAAGAGCCTAAAGTCAGCATGATGAGCTGGTCCAAATAGAGAAGTGTTAGCCTCTCTAATACAAAAATTAAGATCCCAAAGAGAAGCCACCAGTTTTCTTGGAGGTCTATTACGCAAAACCCCTTTCATAACATTTTCACATGAGAATTCAAAGAAAAAGTGGGATCGAAGGGCATACATGATGAAATGGCTGAGAAATGGACTTTGATGGAGAAGTAAGAAAGGTCATAGGATAGTAACTCACACAAATATTGTAAACCCAGAGAAACACTAGCCCTGAACAGGTGTTGGTTATATTGTTGGCACCTATTAGAAAACCTTTTCCATTGGATAATATATGATTTTCTAGTAGCAAGCCTTCTTGTCTCCATTAATGCTTGTATCACATCCTCAGTAAATGGATGTCGAAATTGAATTAAGACCCTATCATCCAGGCAGCCACTTAAAGTTGATCGGTCAACATTGGGGTGTTCTTGTGTAAGTAGATCCATTCTGTCAGAAAGTTTATGATAATTGCCCTAGGTCATTTCCAAAGGAAGGGAGAGCCACTGGACCAGAAGGGAATCACCAAAATTATTTTGGGGGATTCATTCTGAATGTTCAGAGGTGCCCTGGATATCAGCATAAAAGGTGGAAAAGCATATAGCAACATTCCTGTCCAAGGAAAGAGAAATGCTACAGCTGTCTTCCAGTGCTTCTTGCATGGAGTCCTGAAGCAGAATTTTGTTAGCTGATTTTTTCCCACAGATTGATCATATCTTAGTGACCCTCAGTCTAGTTTGCGTTCATAGGGGTCTGCCTTTGTCCTGCTCAGCTTATCTGCCACACAGTTTTGCTTTGACAGGATGTCTGCAGAGTGAGACTTTGCTGTAAAGCTATATCCCAAGATAACATGGCTAGTCTGCAAAGAAGGTTATACCTAGCTCCGCCCTGCTTGTGGATGTATCACATGACTGTGGTATTGTCTGCAACAATTTGAAGACATCCAGGGGACCAAAGATGATTCATTGAATGGATTGATTAGAACAAGCGTCTCTTTCATATTTTTGTGCTTTCTTCTTTCCTTGGTGTCCCAAGCTCCTTGCACTATTATCCCTCCTGGAACTGCTCCACAAGCAAAGTATGATGTGTCTGTGGTGACCGACTGCTTTGGAGTGGGAGAAGGGGAGACCTGGATTTAGGGATTTAGGGATATTGGCTGTTTTCACCAAGTGATTTCTCTTCTGACCAACCCAGAACTGGCATTTAAAAATATAATGGGTGTTGGTGCTGGGACCAAAAAGACGTCAGATACCATTGCATCTTTCTCATGTTGAGTCTTGCCAGGAATATCATAAGAATCATAGATGCCATGAAACCCCAAATCCGGAGGTATTCCCTGGCAGAGACTGAAGTCTGGGTGAAAAAGTTAGAAACAGATCTAGATATAGATCTATTTTTCCTGCTGAAGAACAGCTGTTTGAACTGAGATGTCTAGAAGACACTCCAGGAGCACAATCCTGTGTGACGGAGTCAAAAATGACTTCTGAATTTTTCCTTGGAATCCCAGCTCGTGTATGATATCTCTCACCCGGGTGAGAGATTCCTTGACACTTTGAAAAAGAGTTTGTAAAGATAAGTAGGTTATCTAAATATGGAAAACTGTGGATGCCCTGTAGCCTGCAATGAGCTGTAACTGGATCAAGACACTCTGTGATCACCGTTGGTGCAGTGGATAGTCCAAAGGGTTAGACAGACAACTGATGATGTGATGCAGAGACATTAAACCCATAAGAAATACCTGAAATCTGAATGAATATGCATTTGATGATGTGCATTTGTTAGATATAGTGTTACCAGAACACTTAAATGAGGAAGACAAGGTAACAGGTTGTGAAGTAACAGTATTTTGAACTTGGGCAGTTTCTTAAATTGTAGTCCAAAAGTGAGGAGTGCACCAGGCTGCAAATAAATCTCACCAAATCTTCCACAGACTGTCCTTTATTAAGACAAACAGGTATAAAGATAGACAGGTAAGCGCTTTCGCGTTGGTGTAACGCTTCTTCAGACCTTTAAAGATGTATGAATAATGCATCCCTTTATATACCATAGTACATTGCACCTTAATTGATTAAAGACCACAAGGTGTAATTGATGTAGTTAATGATGCTTACAAATTCAAACAAGTCTGAGTATAAATGTCTTACTAAATTCTACAAAGCTTATGAAAGCACATATAGTAAACTTGTGAAAACACACATAAATAGACTCATGAGTTAAAACACATATGTTAAAACATATATTAAAACATATATTAAAAACATGTATATTGAATACATAATATAAATGTGTAGAATTCAGTGGTTCAAGGGTCTACTGGCTAGAAAGGGTTTGAGGGATATCTTATCATTGAGCCCATAAAAATGGGCTTGTAGCCTAAGAATCCATTTGTTCTCTATCCCTTCTGTGTGGCTTTTAATGTTACCTAGCCTATTAGTTCTTGTTAAAGTCTCAAGGACCATGAATTTAAAACAATGTGAAGATCCTTTATCTAAAACATGTCGTGCTAGGGCATTTGTTGTATTCTGTTTATCAATTGCATAGATGTGTTCTCTTATTCGCTCACGTAATGTCCTATTGGTTTTACCAACATAAAAAGTGTACATTGTTGGCATTGAGCGAGGTATATAACATCTCTAGTTTTACAACATGCATATCCCTTGAACGAATATTCACGTCCTGTGTGTGGATGTATGAATTTATCAGTTGCAGCTATATATTTGCATTGCTTACAACTTAAACATGCAAAGGTTCCTGTCTTATGTGGAAAAGTATTGACCTTGTTAAGATTTTCATAACATAGTCTCCTATCTAGGGACTTCATGTTTCTATAAGATATTGTTGGTCTAGTATCAACTAAGTCTTTTATTTTCTCATCCATCAAGAGTAATTTCCAATTGTCTCCTATAACCTGCCTTACTTGATTATTGATATTAGTATAAGGAATAATCAGTCTGTTTACTGCTGGGGATTGGTTTTAATGTTCAACCCATCATTATCATCTACTCTCCTTAAAAACGGAGTGCCCTTACCTACTCTGTGAATATCCCCATGAATTAGTGCTTCATGTACTTCTGTCTCTTTATAGCCCCTTTCTAAAAATTCTTTTTAAGTATAGTCTTCTGTTTATTAAAGGTAGACTCTTGAGTGGTTAATCTAGAGGCCCGTAACATTTGATTCTTGGGAATGTTTTTGTGTATATGTTTGGGATGCATGCTGCTGCGGTGCAGTAAGTTGTTTTTCCAACATGTCTTCCTAAATAACTCAGTGTCTATGCCATGGGTTCCCTTAGTTAGCTTAACATCCAAAAATACAATCTCCAAAACAGAGTAGCTGCATTCAAAATTCAGAAAATCAGTAGTGGCATTCAAGTATCTAACAAAGTCTGTTAGTAATGTAACTGATCCCCCATACAATACACACATCGTCAACAAATCTACTATAATGTTTTAAGTGTTGACAGTATAAAGCATGATTAAATACATAAGTGTCTTCCCATTGTGCCAACACCAAATTGGCATAGGTGTTGGCACAAGGGGTCCCCATGGCTACCCCTTGGTTTGCAAAAATACTTATTGTCATAGAGCAGAACATTGTTCTCAAGAACTAATTCTAGGAGGCTCATCCATTTCATAACATCTGTATTAGCTATGTCATGTGCCAAAAGGAACTGACGCACATATTCAATACCAACATCATTTGGT
Organism: Protopterus annectens; assembly: GCF_019279795.1. Classification (NCBI taxonomy): domain Eukaryota; kingdom Metazoa; phylum Chordata; order Ceratodontiformes; family Protopteridae; genus Protopterus; species Protopterus annectens. The sequence continues at coordinate 810,993,524 of NC_056731.1, read as the reverse complement.
ATTGATGTAAATAATGATGTCACATCAAGTGTTACAAGAATGTCATCACTTGAAAGCAACTGTAATCTGTTTAAGTCAGATAATTTCTCTAAAACTGTTGCGTGTCCCTTAAAATATAATTAGTGTTGGTCACAATCGGTTTGAACATCTTGTCCAAATAGATGGAAAGTGGTTCTGTGAGCCATCCTTTGCTAGATACAATGGGTCTCAAAGGGGGATTATCTCTGTTTTTATGCACTTTAGGGAGACCCCTAAAAGTAGGAACCAAAGGATTCTCTACCGTAAAATAAACATAGAGTTCCTTGTCTATAGTTTTACATAATAACATATTGTATAGCGTACTATGTACTTCCCTAATTAAATTATTGAGTGCATTCCAGTCAAGGGAGTGTATGTATCTTTGTCCATCAACATTTCTTGCATTTTATTGGTGTATATGTTCTTATCCATAATGACAATGGCCCCTTTATCAGCCTTATGCGTATAATGATGTCATTGTTACTCTGTATACTAACACTAGGTTCCCTCTCATCCAACGTCAGATTGTGAAACTCGGTTTCAATTTATTATTATTATACAAAGTAAATAAATCACTTTCGCATGCCTTCTCAAAGGCTTCCAAGAGGGATGAGGCTGTGGTATAAAACAGACGGTTTCTTAAAATTAAAATTATTGGATGCTGTAGAATCAACATTCAAATCATTATGTCCATACATTAACTTCAACCCTAAATTTCTGGTGAACAATTTAATGTCCACCAGTATGTCGACAAAGTCTGTTGAACAAGAGGGGATAAAGCTTAACCCCTTGTTCAATAATGAAGTTTCATGAAGATTTAGTTCATACCTTGAGATGTTAATAATCAGGTCATGCTGGTAAAGTTCATCATTTTCTTCTGGTATGGGACAAATTCCTCCGTGTTCTTTCTCTTCCTGTTGAAGGGTGACAAAGTTCTTCTCTCGAACGGTTTTATCGGTAAAGGGAAAGAAGGAAAACCTTCACCGAATATCTCATCTTCAGAAGCTCCAATAAAAGAGTCTAGCCTCGTCTGTTTCCTTCGTTGGTCTTTAGCCGCAAAATCACTTGTGGGACCAAGTAGTGCATGGGTGTCCCTATTATCTGAGTTGGCAGAATGGATCATGGCTTCTACAGTGATTCGCTTCGGTTTCACAGCCACAGAAGTAGAAACCGGAGCGTTTGTAGTGATACTGGCAGCTTGTGTCGTTGTGTCGGTCGGTATAGCGTCTTCATTTGATGACATCATCAAAGGGGCGTTGCTCACTGGTAGTTTACTGTTCTGAAGCACTGGCTTAGATTTAAAATTAGCGACTGTATAGTTCTGCCAATTACCCAAAGGCTGCTTCTTATCCCTTGGCCAAGCAAAGACCTGGCCTTTTGGAAATCGAAAAATCTCGTTCCAATTTTCTCTTCTTGTCTTGTCTAAGTTTATTATCGAGTGTCAGCAAAATTTGTTTGAGATCTTGATACATACTGCTCAGTTCATTTTCATTGAGCAGTTTCAACAGTTCACCTTCTATAGTATTTATCTCTGTTAATAAATTTTTCTCAGCCAGGCAATATTGTTCAATTAAAATGTTGATATAGGCAAAGCTGGTATCCAGGTTAAGTTTCTGCCAGGTGGAAAGTAATTCTGGATACTCTGTTCCAAAGGTTGGCATTTTAACACCCTTAAACCTCGGAACCAATTTAAAACTCAAGCATGCCTGCATATGTAATTTCTGCCACTGTATATTCCTTAATCTCTGCATTTTAGTCTCAAGACGTCTTGTTAACAGTGTAACCTCCATATTATGTTTCATGTTGTTAGCTGCATCCTCAGTATTAGCTAAATCACGAACAGTTAATTTGAGTAGCGGGTTCTCTCTCATTTCTATCAGCGTAGCCATACGCTGAGTATTTAATACTTCATGAATCCGATCACTGTTAGATGATGCAGGTTGTACAGCCATGTCTCAGCAGGTAATCAACGAAGAAAAGTAGGTAAAAACAAAGTTACCTGACAAGCAAAGCACCCTCAAAACGAAAAAATATCAAAATGTAGTCCAAAAGTGAGGAGTGCACCAGGCTGCAAATAAATCTCACCAAATCTTCCACAGACTGTCCTTTATTAAGACAAACAGGTATAAAGATAGACAGGTAAGCGCTTTCGCGTTGGTGTAACGCTTCTTCAGACCTTTAAAGATGTATGAATAATGCATCCCTTTATATACCATAGTACATTGCACCTTAATTGATCAATGATAAGATATCCCTCAAACCCTCTCTAGCCAGTAGACCCTTGAACCACTGAATTCTACACATTTATATTATGTATTCAATATACATGTTTTTAATATATGTTTTAATATATGTTTTAACATATGTGTTTTTAACTCATGAGTCTATTTATGTGTGTTTTCACAAGTTTACTATATGTGCTTTCATAAGCTTTGTAGAATTTAGTAAGACATTTATACTCAGACTTGTTTGAATTTGTAAGCATCATTAACTACATCAATTACACCTTGTGGTCTTTAATCAATTAAGGTGCAATGTACTATGGTATATAAAGGGATGCATTATTCATACATCTTTAAAGGTCTGAAGAAGCGTTACACCAACGCGAAAGCGCTTACCTGTCTATCTTTATACCTGTTTGTCTTAATAAAGGACAGTCTGTGGAAGATTTGGTGAGATTTATTTGCAGCCTGGTGCACTCCTCACTTTTGGACTACATTTTGATATTTTTTCGTTTTGAGGGTGCTTTGCTTGTCAGGTAACTTTGTTTTTACCTAAGTTTCTTAAATTGGTTTAGGAAAGAAAGATCAAGAACAGGTCACTAAACATTTTATTTCTTTGGCATCAAAACCCCATTGAAAAAAAACATTTTTCAAACAGGGAAGGAGTAACTGGTTCTATTACTCCCAGAGACAACTTATGTTGAACCACAGGGGGACTTAGAGGAGTCTGGTCTGGTGGATGAGGAATTACCCCTTGAAAAGGAGGAATCTGCCCCTACTATTTATCTGTAACCTGATGAATGATCTTCAGAACTCATTTGCCTGAAACTATCTGTTGTCAAAGACAGAAGTGGAGATTCAGACTTTCTGGAAAGGAAAAAGGACTGGCAGAGTGTGTGTGTGTGTGTGTGTGTGTGTGTGTGTGTGTGTGTGTGTGTGTGTGTGTGTGTGTGTGTGTGTGTGTGTGTGTGTGTGTGTGTGTGTGTGTCGGTGGGGGCATGGTCCCTTAAATAGTCATTCTGACTTGTTGGACTGTCCTTTGTTTTTGGAGGGCTCCTGTCTTCTTTTTGGAACACCCTTGCCTTTACTTCTTGAATGTCTGTTTACCACCATAATGCTGAGATTGTTTATTTTGTTTCTAGCCAAAACTGGAGCAGAGGTTACAGATTCCTTTGGACAATTTGGAAAATGAGGATTAAAAAATCTGATAGATTTCCAGCTTACCCTTCTAGACACACTTTTGATAACCTCTGCAACAGAGGGACCAAAATCTAAATCCAAAGGAGAATTTAAAATCTCATTTTTCTCATCTTCAGGAGGGTTCTGAGAATGCAGCTAGGCAAACCTTATCAAAACAGTGGCAGTGGCCATAGCAATGAAAGAAGAATCAACAGAGTCACACACAAACAGCAGGATTCAATAAACTCTACAAGTCTTGCTAAAACTGTGTGCATGACATGATAGCGTGCCAATTTGTATTCAATAAGTGGCCGCACAAACATGGTAAACATCGTGGTATGCTAATTACTGCATAAGCAAATCAATTTTATGCTAATCAACAATTTCAAGATAGTGGAGCTATTCAACAAGCTATAAAGAAATCAAGTCAGCTTAGTGTCCATAAAGAAATCATGTCCACTTAGTGTAGTCTTTAGTCCTGTATTCTAAAACCTACTGGAATACAGCCATGGAAGCTACACTGGAGGGAAAGAATGTTAGAGGCTTTTGCTGCTCTTCTGCATGCACATGTGCAACAGGCTCAAGTCTATGCTGCTGCTGATAGACCTCAGGCAAGGAGGAGAAGGGTATTTTGACCCTGTTCAACTTTTCATAGTCTGCATAAGGTGGAAATAGTAGAGCACTATGGGGTGGATAAAGACACACTCCTGGATCTCTGCAACCTCTGTTGTCCGTCCTCACTTGAGAGGAAGGGCAAACCAAGGGGAATCAGTACCTGTGAAGAACAAGGCATGTGTACCACTTAGAATATTAGCTACAGGAACCTTTCAATGACTGACAATGGACATGCTAGGGGTGTCATAGGCATCAGCATCTTAGATCTTACACCAATTTCCGAATGCTATGCTACAGCATGCCTGTGACTATATACATTTTCCCCTGCCCCTGAGGACAGACCTAGAACTATGTAAGAGTTCTACCCCATAGCACATTTTCCTGAAGTCATGGGTGCCATAGATTGCAAGAACATTGAGATTAAAGCACCACCTGGGAACAGGGAAGGGTCTACATCAACAGAAGGGGGTTCCACTCCATTAACTGCCAGGTCATGTGTAATATTAGGGGAATCATCCTGAATGTGTGTGCTGGCAACCCTAAAAGTTACCACGACTCTCATATCTTGCTCACTTCACAGTTCTACCAGAGGTTTTCCAGGGGTGTTATCCCACAAGGCCATTTACTGGGTGTGTAGGGTATGTACTTGAACCATGGCTGGTGACATCCACCAGAAATGCACACAGACCCACAGAGGAATGCTATAATGAGTCATATGCTCAAACAAGAAATATCATAGAGTGTGTGTTTGAGCTGTTGAAGTCATGGTTTTGGTGTCTAGATACATCAGTGAGGTCTGCAGTATGATCGCAGTACTTGAGCCAAAATTATCACAGTCTGTGCTATCCTACACAGCATTATCCTGTGAAAAACAATCTGTAGCAGGAACACCATGGGCTAGCAGCAAACGTACCACTGCCACTACTGGCAAGGTCATCACATCACCATGTAGGTGAGTAGTCAGAGGGGGATCCCCCAGCTCCTGTGGGTGTAGTTAGACATAGACATGCACAATATGCCCTCACCCTGGTCAAGAAGCAACAGATAGCACACATGCTGGCCACCTAAGGGTACACCTTTCATCCTATGCAGATATATACAATAAAATCGATGCCAGGCAATGCTCACAACCTTTACTACCCCAGTGTAATGCTGCATACTGCTAGCATCAGACTGAGTAAGCCCCAAAAGACAACAGTTGTAACTGCAGGACTGTCAAGGTTAAGTGCTGAAACTGTAATAGAAAAAATAAATGTGTAAGAACAGGAATGAATGTCAAATACCAACCTAACTGGTACTTGTTAATGCAGCTAACTAGAATGTGTGTAAGTTGTCCAGCAACACCATCAATATCTGGCATGACTGACATCTATAATATATACTTATGCAGTTTACCAAATAAATTGGCCCAGGCAAATGAAATATCCACTATAGAAAAAGCATTCCAAAAAGTATAGTCATCCCAACAAGCCCACAAGTGGAGCAATAAGCATGATGGAAAACAGTCTTTTCCCCTTCAAGTTCCTTAGCTTTCAATGTAGATTTAGCCCTCTGAGTACTCTGAAGATGCAAATGAGGTGTGAATTCCTTAGAATCACTGAATATCAAAGTTTTGACTTTGTGTCACAGATGCAAACGTAGTGCAGCCTCTACACCACTGTTAGGTGCTAATAACTTGCAATTGTGAATGATTACTCTAAAGCAAAACACAGTAATATACACCCTTCACTGAAGTGGGTGTGTCAGTGAGGTTACACTTACAAAGTGTGGAACTAACTGTAGTGAGTTTAAACCATATACCCCACATATATATTTCAGTAGCATAAAACCTGAGCTTTGGCCGGCTAAGATCTAGCTGTATTCAACTGGACGTATAAGAGAATTTTAAGTACCTTTTATCTGCACTTTTTTCAAATAATACAGCATTTTAATTGATTTATTTGTGTTGCATTGAATATTAACTGAACTGAAAGTTTTGACTCTGTTTTTTTCAGTTAGTGCTTGCTAGATTTTATTGCCTGTTAGAATTCCTGCATAGACAGTAATTGCAGTCGGGGGTAGTCTCATTCATTGATATTCTGTTGCTGCCTATTTAATTGGTACATTTTGGAATATTTTCTGCTTAAAACCTGAGCTTTGGCCCACTAAGATCTAACTGTATTCAACTGGATGCATAAGAGAATTTAAGTACCTTTTATCTGCACTTTTTTCAAATAATACAGCACTTTAATTGATTTATTTGTGTTGCATTGAATATTAACTGAACTGGAAGTTTTGACTCTGTTTTTTCAGTTAGTTCCCCACCTACCCTCCCTGGTTTTGTTTTGGTGTTAATCTTGGGGGCTTTGAAACTGCCCACCCCTCTTGTAAATTTGTGTGTGGATACTTCTTCTGGGACCATCTCATTTTCTCACTCAACTGAGTGCAGTGAGATCATATTCTGATTTCAGGCACTCCTACTGTGTACAAAGAGAGCATCTGGGAAAGAAAAAAAATGTTAAGCTTGTTTCCTGCGTTTCCTGTAAGTGGTCTAGACTGTTTTTAGGCTTCTGAGCCCCCAAGCCTTTCTGTGTTGGAGGGAAGCCTTCTAGCTTAATTTTGTTTCTTGGAACTAGCCAGTTTTCTAGTTTCAGCACTCAAATCTGTTTCTTTGAACTTAGCACTTGTTCAGAACTTGTAAGCACTAAATAAGCTGAAAATTACTACAGCACTCAACTTTCCTCACTTGTCTAGAGGAAAGCAGTTTTTAGTACTTAATAAATAAGCCTCTATCCAGGCATGTCTAAGGGTCAGCTCCCGGTGATTTCTCCTGTCTACCTGATGAATCTGGGCATCTTGGGGCAATGCAGCAATTGCCTCATGTACACAGACAACCCTCTCCTCCTACCACCCAGTGCTACAACCTGTGAGAGAAGCACTTATATAGCCAAACTGGAAGCAAAGCTCTCTTCACCCAAGACTGGACTAGACAGTCAAGAGGAGTAGGTAAACACTTGCACCACACCACACTCATCACATAGTCCCTCAAAACCTACACCACCAAAACACACACATAGAAACACAAAACACACACCTACATTCATGAAGACTCTCAATAAAAACCTGCCCAAGCATCAGGGACCTCCAAAGCAGAAACACAAGCAAACTCCACCCCCCAACACAACCCAAATGACACATAGCCCGTAAATTCAGTGTGCCACTCAACCACAGCCCATAAGGTATAACAACGTACCCAACACTCTAGTCATAGGTGACTCTATAGTCAGGCACAATGATGTTCCACTCACCAGGCTAAACAAGGAGAAAGTTACTGTCAGCTGCCTGTCAGGTGCCAGGATCCGCCACATAATGCATGCACCCTGGTCAGTCCACAACAAGTACAAATATGACACTGTCATTGTCCATGTTGGTGTGAATGACCTGAGACGTACCTCCCTGGACTACATGAAAAGAGACATGGAGGAGCTCTCCGATCTTGTAGCTCAGGCAGGTATGACGCTAGCCCTGAGTAGCATCCTGCCATCACCCAGAATGATACCACAGTACAAGGACAAAATGATTGACTTCAACAATTGACTAAGCTTCTGGTGTCATTCTAAGGGGATCCAGTATTTGTCTGCCTGGGATGACATGATCGACAGACCACGATGCTTTGCCAGAGATGGCCTGCACCTGTCGCCCTTGAGATTCTGGATACTGGCTAAGGCTCTTGCCACCCCTATAGTACCTTTTTTAGGCAAGGTTCAAATGACAAATTCATCACTGTAACAGGTACAAGCAAGCAAAATCTGAGGATAATGCTACTCAATACTAGAAGTCTAAACCTCAAAATGCACTCACTCAAGGCACTCTTTAAAATGGAGAACATTGACATCTGTGCAGTGACAGAGACCTGGTTCAAAGCTCCAGAGAGCACCCCTGCATTACCAGGCTATAATTCATACCACACCTTTCAGCCACCTAACCCAGAATGAAGCACTAAAGGTGGAGGCGTGTCCATATTCATTAAGGATATCCACACCTCCAGGCTAGTTGCACAGCATAATGCATCTGAGATTAGCCAAGTGCAACTAACTCTGGGCAAGACCGCAATCCAAATTGTAGCTTGCTACAGACCCCCCACCATGCCCCAGGATTCCCACTCCTCATTTCTTGATACACTGGAAAGTATTAGGGTACAACCCAACACCCTAATAATGGGCAATTTCAACTACCCCACCATTAACTGGGAAAACTGCTCATGTACCAACTCTTTTGCTCAACGTTTTCTGGAATTCATAAATTCCAATGTCTTGGATCAACTTATTCACACCCCCACCAGAGGCAGCAATATCCTGGACCTGGTCATTACCAACATGGGCAACTGGTGTTCCACACCAGAGGTCAATTCCTCGTTGGTCAGATCCGACCACAAGCTAATCAACCTAGACATCCACATCCCGCCCCCACCCCCAATTAGGGGAACCACCATAAAAAACTTCTCCAAAGCCAACTTCACACTTCTTAAGACAGAAGTGGCAAACTTCATGACACCCATGCAGACGAACAATAGAGGTACAACTGCTGAATCCTACACAAATGCACTTTATAGGCACTTACACGAGTGCATGGATCATGCTATCCCTAATAGAACCAAGATGCTATCCTCCTAAAAAAGGAAGGCAATCTGGTCGTCCTCTGCCATAAACAAACTCTACAACAGAAGAAAGAATCTGTTGCAAAAAAGAGTAAAATCCCATGACTGGAGGAACTACCTGGTCAACCTCAGTAAGAAAACTGAGATCCCTCATAAAATCCTCCAAAGCTAGTTACGAAAACAAAATCGCACTGATTCTAAAGACAACCATAAAGCATTCTTTAGCTATGTCAAGAATCTCAATGGCAACACTCAGATCTGCTCTGAGTTACAGCACAATGGCACTAAATATACAGAACCAATTGATATTGCCAACATCTTGGCAGATAGGTTCAGTGCTAACTTTACCCCCCTCTCACCCCCTAGAGGGCCCATCTCTATACCGGAAGAATGCAAAGTTCTTGTAATCATGGCTGCACAGGTAAAAAACACACTCTCCAAAGCCAAGAACACAGCATCCATGGGTCCTGACAATATCCCAGGCTGTGTTCTACATGAACTACAGAATGAATTAGCACCCTACCTAAGTACCATGTTCAATCATAGCCTCACCTCAGGCTTTGTGCCCACTGAATGGCGCACCACGGCGGTTATCCCACTTCACAAAGGGGGAGCCACAACGGACCCCGGGAACTACCACCCCATTAGCCTAATGAGCCTGGTCTGCAAGGCCATGGAATGTATCATCATGGAACTCATAAACATAGACATTGGTAATCTCCAAACTCTGGACCCTACCCAGTTCTGGTTTGTAAAAGGCAGATCATGTCTCCTAAGCCTGATTGACTTCTTTAAAGCAGTCACCAAAGCCATAGATTAGGGTAAGGTGGTTCACACAGCTTATCTAGATCTTGTCAAGGCTTTTGACACCATCCCCCACTCTGGAATTATAGATAAGCTCACTAAACTAGGTTTAAATCCCTATGTCACAAGATGGGTTGCCAACTGGCTCACGGACAGAACCCACACTGTGAAAATAGCAGACTCCAAATCCGACTTCAGACCAGTGACAAGTGGAGTACCACAGGGTTCAGTCCTGGGTCCTCTCCTGTTTCGTATCTACTTCTCTAAAGTACAGGCTAACACAGAAGGTCTTTGGCTAACAAAGTTTGCAGATGACTGCAAACTAGGAGCCATAATCAAAACTCCTAATGATGTGGACATACTACAAAAGGGCCTCACTGAGACAGATGCCTGGTGTCAAAGCCATGGCCTGAAGCTCAATGCCAAAAAAGTGTACTGCCATTCCCTTTGGTAAAAACTCTGTACCCATGAACTACCACATAAGTGGTAGTCTACTTAATGCTGAAAGTGTGATAAGAGACCTTGGGACACAGGTGGACAGTAGTCTCTCCTTTGATAATCACATCACCACGGTGGTCAGGAAATCCTTCTACGTGGCTCACCTCATCACAAAAGGTTTCTCATCCAGAAAAAAAGAGGTCATTGTTCCCTACTCAGAGGCGATATCTGCCCATTATACAAAGCTATGTCAAACCCAGAGCTGTTGGACATGCTCCACTTAAAGAAATCCCAATCCCTCCGAGTTACACGCTCTAGGAACCTAAACCTTGTCATCACAATAAACAGAACATGCTGGAGGGATAGATTTCTGTCCCAGGACTTCCCATACTCTGGAACAGACTACCTATCTATGTCAAACAGAGCTTCTCATTAGCTCTCTTCAAGAAAAATCTTGATGACTGGATGGAAAATAGGAAATCCACCCCAGGGATAATTTCTGTGGCTCTGCTCGACAGGGGCACAGGAAAATAATTTTCTTGGGTAGCGAAAGCCAGGGTACCTTTTTGGCTAGGCTTATATAGGCCCTAGGGCTAATAGCCTAGTACCTACCTATGAACCTATGAACCTATAACAGCACAGTTTCCTGCCTTTGCTGAAAACTGTTGTTGACTGTCATGTATTTGTTATCACACCTTGAAAGAAATATGAGCAGTGGCACAGCTAGAGTTTGTGCCGCCCAGAGCTGTCTGAGTTTGCCACCCCTTACCCCTCACATAATCATGGTCAAATGGGATTCCCCCTGAAGCCATTCCAGTGTCCAGCTATTTCTCCCCATTTACCATAAACACTGGAATGTGCATACTGTTTTATGCTTTACTTCTACAGTTATTATTTGAATTTAATTTAAAACTTTTATTTTAAATTTTATAGCACAAACACTGAAAGACATCTGTTAAATAAAACAATACAGCCTCAAAATGAAAACATACATAGCATTAGAACTTTTCTGCCCTTGAAACTCACATGCATTGAAATGGCACTGAAACCCACATTCAAAGGAAAATGCCTCTGGCCAGTGGTGGATAATGTTTAACCTTGAGCTGTTTTCAAACCATAGGCCCCTTGCACACATATTTAGGATCATGCAAACATACATGTGTTCGTTGATTCACCTTCCTGGTTGTATTAAATTATATGAAGCACACTTGTTAAAGAGTGATTTAAACTTATTGCTTTAAACATTTTTCCAATAAGCAATGAATCAAAATGTATAAAGCGATAATGACAAAACTGACCAGTTCAGAATATTTCCATCATAAAAACTCTACTCAAACTTCTGTCATTACAATCCACCAATATCAGTAAATATGCACAATCTCTGCAGAAGTAAAAGTCATCTAAATAATTCCACATTAAAGAGATCTGTAAATAATGAAGAGGTTGCTGCTAGCAAACAACTTTATATTTCAGTTTCTACATATAAAGTGCCTGTTGCCCTTGAAGAATAAATTGCCTGTGTTACATTAAAAAGGTACTGTAAGCTGGTAATATTGCAATACGGAATGGATGGCAAATTGATAACAGGTTCATAGTTACTAGGTTTCTGCTCCAGAGGACATTCTGAGGACTACAGCATTTATCTCCTTTTAAAGTACAACCCAGTACAATATCAGCAATCTAATGACATATTGTGGGAGTAGAACCCACAGCCTTCTGCATCAAAAGCAAGTACACTACCTGTTATGCTACTAACAATGCTTTTAAATACTTCAGCACAATAGTGATATCATTTACTAAACAGTTAAATGTTGCAAACAGACTTGGCATAACCAGCACTAAACTCTTCTCCTGAAGCTCTCAGCTCCTTGCTAAATGCACTTGACACTCAACTATATTGCTAGAATAAAATGTTTTGTGCTACCGTGCATTTCCTGAAAGATAGGAATACTAAAACTTAAATGGCTGTTATTTAGTGAATTCAGTCCTCACTGTTTTCCAGAAAAGCAGACATTTTAAGAGGAACAGACCAAAAGTTTGAGCCAGCTAAACTAGACATTCTGTAGACTCAACAAGTGGTGGTAGGGGTAGAGAATTCAGGCAAATGATTTGAGCCTGGCTAACACTAACCACACACACACACACACACACACACACACACACACACACACACACACACACACACACACACACACACACATGGCAAATAAAGCATCTGCAGTAAGGCAATGCACATACACTTAACAGGCATCTAAATCTAGCAGTAAACCAAATTGCAGATTGTAACACCTAACAGGCATCTAAATCTCATGATCTGTAAACCACCACTTAATGATTAAAGTATTTGCAGCAAAACAAATCTAAATGTGTGACAGTAAAGCAGATCGAGCACTTACAAATTCCAAAGCACATATAACAAGTAAAGGAGATTGCAGACTGAACACTTAAAAGGCATCTAAATCTGTAGCTGTAGAAAAGCAAAGTACTTACAAATTCTGTGAATGAAAATTCCACACACAAACCTATTTAAAATTGTGCACAGGCAGAAAGGAGAACAGGGCTTCTGTGCAACAACACCTCCACGTCTTGTGTGACTGGACTGTTCTTAAAGAAGAACGGCCTTAAAAGCAAATTATATTTTTTAATTAAATGTGATAAAACTGCCGTCTGGGTTAGACTGCCTCTCTTGCCCCAGCAAGCTTTGCCATTGAATATGAGAGCATATGCATTAGAGATCGTATGTGTGATAGTAAAGCAGAGATAAGGGAATGATTTCTAGAGTACAAAGTGAAAGAAGATCTGCAGTTTTGCAAACATATTCATAAATAATGTGTGATCAGTCATTCCACTAAATATGTAATGTACACATTTACAATCAAATGAGAATGTCTCACTCTATTAATTGTTTATTACTGGGTAAGAAATGTTAATTGTATGCACATTATTTGTTTGCTATTGCAAAGATGTGTCTGTGACAAAGAGAGATAATTCACTCCAGCTGTGTAGTGTAAGTACAGTACTCTGATGGTTCAAATAAGGAGTTGTGTAGTTGTTTAACCTTTGTTTTCATCATTTTTTTCTTTTTCCATGTGCATGGCATGTGACATAGTGCAAACACAGTTAGTTGCTTAAAACTGAAAATTTAATTTAAGTCACCTTCTGGAGTGCAAATACGCTTAGCGGCATTTCATGGTGGTCAGCAACATGGATGGTAATGACTGCAAAAATTCCATCTATTAGCCAACTGTCTCAGTGGTACAAGGTGTAAATACGTTGAGTTAAAAATGAGACAACATAAGTAAATTGGGTTGGAGTCCCACAGCAGTTATTTCACTGATGAAGGGTCATAACAAGTATTCACACAACCAATGTATGTTCATTATTGCCTTTTACATTTGCACATTGCCTACCTGTGCACAAACACAGTTACCTCTTAAGGAAAAAAACTTGAAAATGTTAATTTGTTTCACATTCCTCTGTGCAAACAGGCTCAGTGGCAAGTCATTGCTGTCAGCACTCTGGACAGTACTGAGTGTGCACAATACACCTACCATGCCACCTACCTTTCCATGTGGCACCAGGTTTAAGTGCAGTGAGCTCATGATCAGAACACAGATGAGGCATTCTTCAAACCAGCACACTCCAGCTTTTTAGTAAGGGTGCCCCACTGTAATTTTACAGAAAACTTTGATTTTAAAGGTAATAATACATAGCGATAGCTATGCATAGCAGGTTGATTGGCAAAAAGGTATCATTACTGCTTGCATACACATACTTTTGTAGGCGGCATATGTATTATGAATGTAACTGGTTTAGCATGACACTGATGGTTACGTAATAAATAATGCAGTTGCCTATTTGTGTTGGGCACAAAAGCTTACTGACAATCCCCTACATCCCTTCCATAACCCAGGGATATCTGTAAAACAGAATGTATTGTCAGGTATGTATCATGATTCCAAACTCTAATACTAAAGTCATACAAGTCTATCCATTTCTTATACATTGTCAGATATTAGTCCTACATCACAACTGAGACTGCATATTCCAGGACCTTTTAATATCACACACATACAGGATTGATTTAAATATAGCACCAATCACTCTTTAAACTTTATATATGTAATGACCATAGCTGGCAAACACTTTATCTGTGGCAACGATTAATAATCACCTATGTGGAAATGTATGCATTCTCTTTTGCATAGATTTGAATCACACATTGTATACATTACTTTTAACAGCGTGTATACATGTGCCAAGTCATCCCATTGATCCTTCCAAAGTCATGGCTTAAAAGCCAAGCCATCTAGCATTTCAGTGTCGATCATTGGACAAGGCATGACTAGATATAGCAACAAACATGCCATAAATCAATGCCAAGCCTCAGGTCAACTGCTGTTTCATAAACTCCTTTACTCTTTGTTTGGCTATGTTTCTCTTTGCTTGCTATCATGCAAATGCGGTTGGCATGGTTGTGCGTGTTTATGCACTGGTCATAAAATGTAATATCTCATATTGGTGGGATAACTGTTGTTGGAGGAATTTTGCAGACATGGCAGAATATGGGAAGGATGATGCCAAATTATGTGGAGGAGTCAAAAATATTTGTTGAACTCCTCATGAAGCGCTATAACCATAATCTGCTGCAGGGCGACTATACCAGGTCTCGGTATAAGGCTGAGGCTTGGAACTACCTGGCTAAGGCTGTCTCTAGTGTGACTGGCATACCACATACTGTATACACCACTACAGTGACCTAAAGATGTGCAAGCAGGCACAACTCGACCCAGTGGCTGTATGAGTTTAGAACTGCTAACACCCTGCAATTGTATAAGTATACAGATCAAGCAACTTTACATGTTATGTAATACTGTAGGTAGTCAAATCTGTTATGCATAGTGCTTTCATGTCTCTTCATATCTCTTCTTTCAATTTCAATTTTATAGCTGCAGAGGAAATCTTGGTGAACAGGGATGCACATGCTAAGAGGCTATAACAACTTAGAGAGGTAAGGTGTATGTATGCAGCACAAGTAACCCTGATTGTAATAAATATGTTGTGATTTCATAGATCAGTATCAAGTTCAGCATGCATATCTTAACTTGAACAACAAGCATGCATTATGTCTGCTGTTGCTCTTGGTAATTATAGTAGACAAGTATAATAGTGCATTCCGATTATGAGGGTTCAATTCCCACAAGCAACCTATAGATTGATATTCAACAGGTATCATTTCTACATTTGACATGTAGCAATGTTGGCTTTAATGCCATGCTGTTAAGTTAATCAGTAGTATCTTATAGCACATATGAAATATCTGCATTTTTCAATTAATTTTGAAAACTCTATAGCTAGTATAATAATACAATAATATTTATTGTAATAAAGCATGAATGTGACATACCATGGTTCAAATCATCTCTTTTTTTCTCTCACCCCAAATCCTTTTCGTTCTTTTTTTATCTTGTGGGTTACCTGGAAACACGTCATTCTGATGTCATATAATTCTGACAGCAAACCAAATACTTTTCATCATAGGGAGGCAGGCCAACTGCTGTGGCTCAGCCTGTCAATCCTCCACCAGCTGCCACATCAACACCCAGCACCTCTGGGATACAGCCTGGCAGCACTGCCTGCACTACCTGGCCCATCCACATCAGGTAGCATTGTCCCAGTTGCTGGTGCACTGGTGTCTTCAGGGAGTATTGGTGGAGACAGTGATTACATCACTCACCAGGAGTTGCCAGGGATGGTGCATAGTATAATAGAAACTGGCCTTGGTGCCTGCATCAGTCACCTGGAGAAGTTGTTCATTAAACTAGAAAAGAAACACCCACATCAAGCAGTCTCACAGGAATTTAAAGAAGGGGACAGTGATGACAGATCTGAAGGTGAGGACTAGATTCTCACTGCTCCCATGCTTGACAGGCATGAGTGTCCGATGTCCCCTACCTATCCCCAGTCATGATGTCCCCCAATCATTTGTGTCCATAACCATCCTTGTGTCTGTCTTGTTTGTCATGTTTGTACCTGCTTCCTCACCTACCCTACCTACCTGACATTCACATTCCTATGTCCCATACCCAACACTCCTCTCTTTTTAAAGTCCAAAAGAAAAAAACAGACACTGTCCATCAAAAAAATTTCTCCCATATATAGCTCTCCACTTGGTATATGTGTTTTCTTGACACACTTGATTTGGTCCAATTGATTATACAACATCATTGCATTGTCACCCATCTGTGTTGTGGTGATAGTCCAAATAAATCAAATTTTCTCTATATGTGCACATTACTGTGTTAAATAAGTGGTGATCTAGGGTTCTTTCCTAATTCCCTCCTGCAAATTCTTTTACTGTTTCCCCTTTGTTCTTCCCCTTGATTGCCCCCCCCATTTCACAACTTTCCTATCTACCTCAGTTTTACACCTTTAATGTGGTCACAAAATAGAATTACACACCATACACATGACCAGAAATGACCCATAAAAAAAACCTTCACTTTTTGTCCTCCGCATTTGCATGGAGTTTGGCATTGTGCACTAAAGTCAAGTGGCAATGAATGGTTCTTCATGCCCTCTGGCAAAACCTGGTTAGTTTGCCATTGGCCACACTAGTCCAGTTATCTCTGAGCAGTGGTGCTTAAACACACTGTGCTATAAAAAGCCAGAGTTAACTCAGAGTAAAGGCACTACTTTGATACAGTTAGTCTGACATTTCTGTACACTGCTGAATGCAACAAAGTGCTGTTGACATAAATCACTTGACTGAAGACTTTTTTGCCCAGAGCATCAAAGGTTCAATTCCAGATGCCTCTCACATCGTTTATTACTGTGATGTTATATGTCTACGATATGTTTAATCACCCACATGGAGATATATTGGATACCGTTCAAAACAAATTTTTTGCACTGACACCCATCCCCACAACTATTACACATTTAGCCAACCTTGTCCTGCTTGTTGTAAGCCTGTTGTCCCTCTCCTAACCCTTCTGCACCCCCTATGTTGGTCACTTCATGGTGCAGAGCATGGCAGCCTAATAATTAGAACAGACCAAAAACATGTCCATGAATATTACATTACAACAAACATTGTTATATGTATGTCCAGCTCTCCTTGTATGATCTTCTTCATTCCCACCCCTGTTTACAGCTGTGTACATATTAGGCTGATGGGTGCAGAGGTCATCTCAGGGAGTCTGCATACTGGCATGACTCTGCTGATGGATAATACAAATATGTTACCTTGATTCATAGCTTCATAGGTTGGTACTAGGCTATCGGCCCTAGGGCCTATACAAGTCTAGATATAAGAATTCCCTGGCTATTTCTTCCTACAGTATTTACTTCCCTGGACCCCTGTCTAGCAGGACGAATGGACATACTTTATGATACTCATGTGTGCTCTGCAACAATGCACTTCCAATTCAATAGTTGATCAGTGCTCCTGTAGTGTACAAAGTTTCAAAATCTGGTGTACGATTCCATCTGTGCCTTGTTCAGGTGATGATGGATGAATTGTTCATCTAATGTGATGTGGAAACTGTCCTTACTGTGAAGACGCATACTGCACACACTTTTCGGGATATCCAACCCTATACAAATAGTTAGCCATATCTGCTGAGTCATAATAATCATTCCAAAAGATGTCATTTTTAGGAAGGCGTACACATAAGTAACTTGTGATTTACATTGAGGCTTGCAAAACAGCAACTATTGTATAAGTGTATTGAGGTAGGCATTTTTGATACAATTTGAGGAAGGCACACACTTTAGTGCAGTCATTGATTGCCACATTTGCAGTCCTGATCACATTTACTTAGTTAATGACATTCTGACACCATTTGTAAAAAAAAAGACTCATCTAGGTTTGACCCCTGGATCACCTGTGATATGACCAGGAACTTATTGCTCTTGTACACTGTGCCACAGAGAAAGCTAGGCAGCAGGTGTATTTTCCACAGTCAGTACTGTCCAGAATGATGATGGCTGTGTCTTTGCTGAGCTTGTTTGTGTGAATGAAGGCAAACCACAATAAGTCTTACACTTTTTTCCTACAGCAGACAACCATTATTTGCTTAGCAACTAATGTTGCACAAACAGGGAAGGCTCGGCCAACAGTACATTTCAAACATAGAGTACGGCATGTACATCATTGTATCTGCCAGTAATTTTTCTGATATCATATCTTGCAAGCCCGACACATGAAACATTATCAATGAAAGGATGTACTTTGCAGTTAACTCCATTCAGTTCAGTTAGTGTATGTCCCTATTTGCACACAGTATGGCAATGAACATCAGTGACAACGCTACTGCACAACTCCAAGTTGAACTCTTGAAATTCAAATCACACATGCACTAATACTTTGCCATCACTTGTGCAAATCAACTTCTTGGTGATGCGCTATGTGAAGATGTGTTAAGCATGTCTAACTCTGGTTATTCAGCCGTAATCCTCCAGTACATGGTAATACAGTCATAAACACAAGAGAAGGGCAGTGACGTGTGTGCTTCAATGGACACATACTTTCTGATACTCATGTGTGCTCTGCAACAATCCACTTCCAAATCATATATCAGGACTTGGGCCATTGTCAAACACACTCCAGTATTACAGAGCATATCTACATTATTACATTTGCTATGGGTTTATAGTGACACTGGACATTGGTCATCCATGATCACATCACATTGATATTGTCAGTAACATGTATTAATGTGGACATACTTCATCTGAATGTGAAGACACATAACTCCATCATTGCACTACTGCATAGATTGGTTAAACAGAACGATTCCCTAGAGTTACTCCAGTTGCAAATAACTGTAGGAAGAACCCCATCCAAGTTATTGTCAGCAATAGATCCCCCTCTAAGAACCATGATATCCACACTGCCTACCTGGATCTACTTGAGTCACTCAAAATACAACCAAATACTCTGGTTATGGGTGACTTTAACTCCCCGTCCATAGATTGGGTAAATTATACATGGACTAACATGTTCAATCAAAGGTTCTTGGAATTCTTTAAATCCAGTGCCTTGGAACATAGATTTCACCCAAAGGGGCCCAAATATTCTTGATCTGGTACTCACCAACATGGGAGATCAGTGTATCACCACAAGTTTGCGACCTTCCCTGGTAAAATCTGATCATAAATCAGTCTTGTTTAAAGTAACAATTACATTACCCCCCACCCCAGAGAAATTAGGCTAAAAAACTTCTCCAAAGACAACTACAGCCTCTTAAGAGGGGGCATTAATAGCTTCAAAGCTCCTGTCCCCATTGACAGCATGGACACCTATACTGGGATATACACCAATGCTCTGTATAAACATCTATACAATTGTACTGACTCAGCCATACCTGATAGACCAAAACAAGATCATCTAGAAAGAAAAAGCCTGCCTGGTGGACATCTGCCATAAACAGGTTATGCAATAAGAAGAAGAAATTGCTGTCTAAGAACATGAAGGAGCAGTTTCAGAATTGGAAGCACACCATTATCAGCTTGAACAAGCAAATAAGACACCTTGTAAAGTCCTCTAAAGCTAACTACAAATATAAATTAGCATCCCTAGCTAAGGATAACCATAAGGCATTCTTTAGCTATATTCAAACATTCAAAACCTTAAAGGAAAAGCCCAGGTTTGCACTGAACTTGAGGTGAATGGCTCCACATATACTGAACCTGTAGAAATAGCCAACCTACTAGTGGACAGGTTTAGTGAAAGCTTCTCCCCCAGTCCCTGCCATATATACCCCAGGACATTCCTACCACCTGTCCTCCACCTGATATCTCTAAAGAGCAGGTCTTAACTGCTCTCCCTAAAGCCAAAAAACACAGCCTCTGTAGGACCTGATAACACACCAAACTGTGTTCTAAATGGTTTAAAACAGGAGTTAGCAACACCATTGAGTTATCTTTTTAACCACAGCCCAAGCACTGGTTTTGTCCCTGCAGAATGGAAAACAGCTACTGTCATCCACTTGCACAAAGGGGGTGCATCCACTGACTCTGAGAACTATAGATCCATAAGCCTAACCAGCCTTATCTGCAAGGCCATGGAGAGAATCATCATGGACCTTCTCAACAAAGATATAGGAGACCTTCAAATGCTTGACCCAACCCAGTTTGGTTTTGTTGAAGGGAGATTGTGGCTGTTGAACCTGGTGGACTTCTTTGAGAAAGTCACCAGAGCCCTGGTCAAAACCAAATCTGTGCATATGGCCTAGCTAGACTTATTCAATTTCTTTGACATAATCTCCCACTCAGGCATCATTGAAAAACTCACCCAGCTGGGGATCAACCCATATATTGCCAGGTGGGTTGGAAACTGGCTCACCAACAGAACACATACAGTCAAAATAGGGGATTCCACCTCTACCAGCAGACCTGATAACAGTGGTGTCCCACAGGGATTGGTGTTTGGGCCCCTATTGTTTGGAATCTACTTCTTAGAAGTACAAGCAAAAACAAAAGGTCTGTGGCTGAAAAGGTTAGCTGATGACTGCAAACTGGGTGCAGTCATTGAGTCCTCAAATAATGTCAACATTTTACAAGAAGGGCTTACTCAGACCAATGATTGGTGCCAAAGTCATGGACTTAAAGTCAGTACAAAAATGCATTATCATCCTCTTCAGCAATGGCGATGTCCCTGCAGATTACCATATTAATAACAACACCCTAAGCTCTAAATCTGTGGTGAGAGATTTGGGCACACAGGTTGACAGCAACCTTACCTTTGATAACCATGTCTGCACGGTGGTTAGGAAGGCCTTCTACATACTTCACCACATAAATAAGGGCATATCTTCCAAAACAAAAGAAGTTATAACCCCCCTATACTCTTCCCTCATCAGGCCATTAATAGAGTACAGTGCTCCCTTTGGTATGTACCTTACTAGGCACCTGCAGCAAGTGGAGAGCCCTCAAAGGTTAATAATGAAGAAAATTCAGGATCTTCAAGACATGTCATATACAGGTAAACTGAAATCACTGTCACTATACTCTGTATCATGTAGACTACTTAGAGGTGACCTGTGCCTTGCACACAGAGCACCCTCTGATCCTGCCTTAATGGAAATGCTGCACATTTGTAAGTCAAATGGTACACAATTCACTCACTCTAGGGACCATAACCTTGCCTGTGACATCAACAAGACTTGCTGGAGAGAGATATATGTCTCACAGAGGTTACCTCTACTCTGGAACAAACTTCCAATTCAAGTTAAACAGATCCCCTCATTGATCCTATTTAAGTGTAACTTGGATGACTGAATAGGAAACTGCAAATTCACAGGTTGGGAGGGTGGCCTAATGGTTCAGGTGTTTGCCTTACAAACACAAGGTGCAGGGTTTGAGTCTCACAAGGGATAATTGGCTAGGCTTAAAATGGCTCGCAAGGGTAGTTAGCCTAGTACTAATCTATGAACCTATGAACTCCAGGGGTTTCACCTGTGTCCATCCTGGATAGAGGCAGTCATTGTGGATTTAAATTGGCTTGTAAACATAGACAATATCTCTAGACCCTATAGGTAGCAAGGGTTGAACTTGGCTAGGTTTGTAAGGACCCTAGAGCCATTAAACTCCTATGATCCTATAATTGGTTGAAAGGTATGCCGACATGTCTGTCATAATCAAGCCAGTCATTTTGCAGATCTTCACACAATGCACATACCTCTTACTGCATATACTGTCCTTGAGGAATGTCCTCTCTAGTGACCATGTCAGTGATGTTATATTCCAACCATTCATCTCCACTGACATGAAACCTCATGTGACCATTCCATATATATTATCGTGTGGGATGATATAATATACTTGTGCAGGAGGTGTAGGCAGAAGTGTGTACTGTGCTATCTACATATGTGCTTATTGTAATGCTACTAACTTGTCTTAGAAGTGCACAATACACTGACATATCTTATTTGGGGACATTGCCATAGTTACCAGGCCCTCTTCCTCTTTCCTCATTCCCATCATTCATGTCTGTGCCCATTTTCATCAGCATTCTTTCCATGCCAAGTGTATGTTTCATTGTATCTGCCATTGCTGTTCCCCCTCCATTTATTCTGCAAATAACTGTATTGTACATTACACTCAGTACACTTTTCTTTACTGTGTTAATACTGCTGTTATTGTAGGTATCTTCACCCCTAGTTGTCACTGTGGCTGTCTGTGCAATCTCACTGAAAAGGTTTGATCATAAACAAACTTGAGTGCTTCTTGTTTCTGTGCTCATGCTGCTCTGCATGGCTTCCTAGTGATAGTACTTTTGTTGGCCAAAAAATCTGCTTCTATATGTGTAAACAGGATGAGCGGCATGAATATGCGATTAGTGCTGCTGCTCATCTCGTTAACATGTAAACTCCATGCAGGCTTCACCATGAAGCCTACATGGAGTTTATTAAATTCCTAGGAAAGTTTAAACAGTGACTTGTGGTCTGTGAGATGGAAGAAAGTAAACCATTTACAGCAGATTTAGTATGAGTGTATAAAACTTTAAAAGACTGAGGAACTTTAAACTATCTGCCTTTTTAGGGGCAGCAGGTTGACTGTCACGAAAATAACAGCATTGGGGGAATAGGTAAATGTACTGGAAATTCCATTTGTAACAGCTCAAAGAGTCTTCTGAGGGACTGAGAAATCTCAGTATTCTCCCACTAGAAACACTGGCACATTCTGGAAATAGTCTCAGTGAAAGAGAACCCCCCCCCCCCCACACACACACACACACAGGAAGGAGCTCCTAGGAGCTAACTTAAAAAATATATTAGAGAAAGAACATAAATTGTACAACAAGAACCCAGGAATGGTTAAATGTGAAGCTTGTGCCTATTGCAGGTACATAGACATAGGCATGGACCTTACAATTGCTAACATGCATTTTTCACTCACTGCTAGATATGACTGTAACTCTAAAAGTGTGGTATATTTGGCAAGATGTCAACTCTGTCTGACATTTTATATCAGAAAAAATGATCGTAGGTTCAAAGAAAGAATCTATGAACACATTTATAGTATAACTAGAAATAGAGAAAATAATGCTTTGGCCAACCACATTAGGGACAACCCTGGACACCACTTTAAATTTAAGGTGATCGACCAGGTGATGGAGGGCCCTAGAGGTGGGCATACAACCCTTTTATTCGAAAGACAAGAGTTATGGTGGCAACTTACCTTAAATGCACATAGTTATCCAGGCCTTAATGAGCAGTGTTCTGTTATGTGTTTACTCAAGCGTAAAAGTTTATTCCGCTGAATGAATTTATGAAATTTAGTATAGAATGTTCTTATAAGATAATATAATATTTTATGTACTTATAAGTTTGTATGGATGCACCTTTTTGATTGCTTTTTTAAATATTAATAATTCTCCACTTTGTGCTTAAAAATTATTTTAAAGTATATGTAAATATATTTATAAATATGTACATGCCTTTTAACAATCAGTTTTAAACTTGTGATGTAATGCATTTTATTGGTCATGTGATTTCTTGGTTATATAAGGAGGGGTTTTACTGTCTGAATTTGTCTGAAGATGTTCATTTGATTTGAGTGAACAAAAGCGCTCACAGATTAAAGTTTTGGTTTGCCTTTGGAGCTGTGGCCCTTTGTTACTTATTTTATTAGTGCTTTATTTGTTGTTTTTTCATTTTCAGTGCTACCACCATTGCCCCTATTTTGATCAGTTTCCTGATCCTGATCCTCTCTGCCCTCTCTGATGAATAAGACTCCAAGATACCTTATCTCCTGCCTACTCTCACTAGCAGCGGTATAATGCTGTACCAGTGTACTCATTCTCCTCACTAGCCCCTGACATGAGTCAGGCTTAACTCTGGGTGAACTAAGTTGGGTGTGCTAGACCTACTGAATAAGGGGTGCTGGTGGCAGCTGATGGTCACCTGCAGGGAGGGGGAGCAGCAAAATCAATAAAAAACATGATATTCATTTACAGAAATGGATCCATCATGCATTTCTAAATAGGACATTTACAACAGGTTCAGAAGTTATTCAAAGTTTTCCTTCCACCTTCCAATGGTGTCTCTAGTTGTTATCAGTGCCCCTACATGCTTGCTGAAAACAGCCTGAGCAAGGACCTGCACCATTCTCAGACAATGGATGTTTTGCCATAACCTTCCTAAGGTTATCTGAAAGGTAGTCTCAATTATCTCAAACACTCTTGTCCTATAAGGAAATTCACAGGACGTCTCACAGGGATCTGGAACACATATGTGATATATAGTAAGATCTGTATGTCTTGTGCTAGGCAGGGTGTCCTGCTAGGATATATATTACAGCTTTGCCATTTTATTCTGTATCTGATAGCTTAGCTGGCCAAAAAATAACTTGTCAACTGGGTCCAGTAAGTCATTTAGTGTGATGTATTTTCCCATGTTTTTATAGTTTTTCTACACAATACCCTGTGTACTGATATGCTACACATCAAAAGGATTTTTCTTCTTAGCTCTGCATGTGACCAAATGTGCAATGAACATATGTCTGTGTTTGACAAGCACTAAGTACTCACATCGGTGCATGTGAAGTGGTCCAGGTTTATTACTATTAGCTGTATATAACAGTTAATAATGTAGGCTTTTACAATATGGAACTCTAGTATACTGCATACAAGCCTTCATAAGGTTCTTTGATAGTGAATCCACTGTTAACCAATAACTTTGATGCATTACCATTATGATATTTAGAAACCCCTTTGTTATACTACTTTCTTTAAACTCCCATCAATGGATGTACTGTGTGGTGGTATGGGTACTGATAAAGGCATTCGCCATTTACCTACTCAGGACAGTATGTGGTATGCACCTTACTTTATAAGTATATCTAAATGTGTATGTGTGTGTGTGTGTGTGTGTGTGTGTGTGTGTGTGTGTGTGTGTGTGTGTGTGTGTGTGTGTGTGTGCGTGTGTGTGTGTGTGTGTGTCTGTGTGTGTGTGTATGTGTGTGTGTGTGTGTGTGTGTGTATATATATATATATATATATATATATATATATATATATATATATATATATATATATATATATATATATGTGTGTGTATACATATAGTACTTGTACTTGTAGACTGTGATACACTATTGTGTCAATTTATGTCAATCATTGTGCTTATCTTATGACAAATGTTATGTTATGTTATTTGTGGAGCTTTTCTCCCCTGGCCATATCAGCGGTTAGCGTTGCCACCTCACAGTAAAAGGTTCTCTAGTTCGATTCTCAGCTGGGGTGCCTTCTGTGCAGAGTCTGCATGTCCTCCCTGTGGTCATGTGTGGTTCCTCCAGGTGCTCCAGTTTTCTCCCACATTCCAAAAACATGCAGTAGGTTGAGTAGACACTCTAAATTCGCAGTAGGTGTGAGTGTGTGTGCGAGTGAGTGGTAAGAATGAACTACCATGGCAGGGCTAGCCACCTGGTGGTGTATATCTTGGCTTGAGAGGATTGTCACTGCTGAAGTGACACCCTTACCCCATATGCAAAATGGGAAAAGGGGTTGAGGATGGATGGATATAGAGACATATATGGGTGACGGACAGTTTGCCAAATGGCAGCTTGTCAAACCCAAAAATGAAGTCAGCACAGCTGATCGAATATCAGCTGTTATGCATAAATACAATTTTAGGGACAGTATAAGTTTGGATACATCTAATATTGGTTATGTATTAAAAAGACCCAGCATGTTTATATCAGCCATGCATCCACTTGTTAAAGCATTTGAAAAAATGTGTATAGATGAGATTTATAAGCTTTGTTATAATAATAAGAATAAAAAAGCTTTAATAATGTTTCATCTGATTAAAGAAAGGCTTTGTCTGAATTAATGGGAGACAGTACAATAGTAATAAGACCTGCTGACAAGGGTGGGCCAATTGTTAAATAGATACAGATTAGTATGTTTTACAAATGGAGAATATGTTGTCTGATGTGAAGCATTATAAGCAGGTTAGTATGTTTCAGGCTTATACAATGATTGATGTTGTGAAAAAAAAGATTAAGCAGTTACTGTCAGCTAACTAGATAGACACACAATGGTATGATTTTTTATATATTGAAAAGCCTACCATAGCAATTATACAGGGCCTACCCAAGTTACATAAGGATCTTGTTTGTCCACTTTTAAGACCCATAGTATCGGGACAGAATTGGTGTACTGAGGCCATATCAATTTATGTAGAAAAAAATTAAGACCTCTTATTGAGCCCAATGGGCATATTTTACAAGATTCTAGGCAATTTTTGTATGATCTTTTCAGTTTTACTAATGCTAATTTTATAGTAAATGAATGGTATCTTGTTACAATGGATGTCCAGTCGTTGTTTACAGTGATACCCAATAGTATAGGTTTAGAGTCGATGGCAAAGTATCTGAAGGGTGTGGAAAATTTAAGCTCTGAAAAGGCACATTTATTATGGATTTTAGTTCAATTAATATTAGAAAATAACGTTTTCTTATTTAATAAGCATTATTATTTGCAGAAAGATGGCATAGCTTTGGGCACATCATGTGCCAATAGCTATGTCAATCTTATTATGTTGATTTGGGAGCTGAAGTATATTTTTAAAGGTGGCTTTAGTAATCATATTATATTTTATAGAAGGTTTGTGGATGACCTCTTCATGATTTGGAGGGGCACTAGACAAGAACTAGAAGACTTTGTCAGCAATATTAATAATACTGTGAAGATTGGGTGAAGATAGATGAAGGCTGCCAGCCTAGCCAGAGAGAATTTTGGAGATAGTTCCATCATCTGTAAATATTAATGTAAACAACAGGCTTGTTGTCTTAAATGGTAAAAATAGTATTACATGTGGAACTGGAAAAAAATGTAACAACAGTGCACTCTACTGACCAAGTAAAGCATGTTCTGACCCTTTGATGTAAAAACTCGGAGCCAGTAAGTCTAGAGTGAGGCATCCTGCTTATTGTTTTAAGGCCAGAGGTAATGGGCAGAATTTGCATGCATAAATGTCCTTTATTGCTCTGGTTTCTGCCTAGAGGTGAAGAATGTAAATGTAGTTTCTGTTAGCCTGGGATCCCAGGGAAGTGTGAAGAATGATGTAATGTGAACCAGGAATGTGATTTTAAAAACAGAGAAAATCAGAGAGCATTAAGCATTTTTGTCTTGACCATCCAACTCACCAGCACTGTCTTGCTCTATATGTAAGTTTATCTTATACTTGTGTTTTCTCTTAGAAATAGCTAGAAACTAGAAAGATTAGACTAAGTGTTTTTCTGTGATGTCAGAACTGTACAACTGAATTATTTTAAGTATTTCTCTGTGATCTCTGAACTCTTGACTAGCACTGTGTAGTAAAAAGTATTGTCTTGTGTTTTGACTATTTGTTATTAAATATTTTTAAACCCTTTCAACTGTGGCTGTTTTTGCAGAGATAATTTAAGCTCTTTAGAGTACTTGCATGCCTTTGGTAAAATTGTAAAAAGCCACGTCAATAGCTATAGTCCTGGGCTATACTATCAATTGGATAATAATATTGCATAGTAATAATTGGACACCCTTTTAAGGGCCTTTGAGTAGCTGATAAATATTAGTGGGTGGTGGCAGCTGGTACTACCTTATAGTTTGGGAAAAAGGGGCACAGCTGAAGAACCTGTGCCAGCCTTCCCCAGGAGTGTATGTGTGGTTGTATAAACTCTTCTCAAAGTGTGTGTGTGTGTGTGTGTGTGTGTGTGTGTGTGTGTGTGTGTGTGTGTGTGTGTGTGTGTGTGTGTGTGTGTGTGTGTGTGTGAGCTACTTGGGCAGAGACACAAAGCACTGGTTGGACAGAGAGGGTGCTGGAGGTTTTAGCTTGCCCACTATGCTGTGATCTGGACCCTATAGCTGTGCCAGTGGGGAGTCTTATCGGGGACCTGGAGAGCAAGGGAGCGACCAGCCCCAGACTGACTGTGATCTCTGTGTGCTCTTAAGGGAAATTGCACTTTACTGTCTGTATTTGTTATCCTTTCCTCCTATATGAGATGCCCCTCACGGGTGTTAGTGGTGAGGATTGAGGCTTCTTGATTGCTGGGCCAGGGCACAGGCATCACAAATACCACTAGTTTTTTAAAGTTCAGTGTTAGTCATTCAGAGAGAGAAATTAGTTATCTCAATGTTCTCTTTAGGGTTCAACATAATGGGAAGTTGGACACACTGTTATATAGAAAACCACGTTATAGGAACAGCCTGTTACATCGAAGCGGCATGCACCCTCACCATATTTTTAAAAAATATTATTGAAGGTTAGGCTTTGAGAGTTAATGCCAGTGATGAGATTTTTTTGCTGGAAATAAAAGATTTAGGAGAAAGGTTTATGGCTATGGGGTATAGTAAACATATGGTATACAATACACTCGATTGGAATGTTAAGAACAGAACAGAGGATGGTAGACCATACTTCTCTGCGAATCCACCTATGAACAGCTAGAAGCAAAGCAGTAATATTAGATGTAGGATTCTAGTATCTTTTTCTAAGGATACAAGTGGTATTACTAGCATAATTAACAAATATTGGCCTATTATAAATACTAATTTGGAGATTAAGAAGATGATAAGTGATGCTCCCAATTTTGTGTACAAAAATAAAAAATCTCTCAAGCAGATGCTATGCTATCCTAAAAATCTCACTGCAAGTAATTCTAATAGTAGTTGTGGGAAAGGAATTACAAGACCTTGTTATAGTTGTAATTATTGCACCTATATAGATAATTCTGTGGCCTTTTGGCACCCATACCAGAACAGATGGCATACTTTTAATATAGATGCCTCCTGTAAAAGTACACACATAGTATACTTGGCCCACTGTATTGTGTGCCATAAATTCTATGCAGGTAAAACCGATAGATTTTTAAAAGATCGTATAAGGGAATACCTATATAGCATTAATAATAAGATAACAAGTAATGCTTTATATAAACATGGATTAAGACTCCAATATTACATAAATGTAACTTTTTGGTTATAGGTAAAATTAATGCTTTTGATAGTTTAAGAGGTGGAGATATACGTAATGCTACTGAGCAATTAGAAAGTAAGTGGATCATTAGGTTGTGGGCTGGTTTTGGTTTAGGGCTGAATGACAAAGTTCCAATTAAACCCTTATTGAAAGTATGCCCACCTTTGGAATAGAGCTTTATGTTCTACAAGTAGTGAATGTTTTTGTGCTGTATGTATTGTTGTATGTATTGTTTGCTGTCTCTTTAAATGTATTCAGCTCCTCAACTGAATTCGTGATTGGTGGTTTTATATAAATGATTTGTTTTAGTAATGTGTATATACATCTGAAGAAGCAGCCAGTTTGATGGCGAAAGCTCTTATGTCTGGAACTTACAATAAAGAGGTCTTGTTTTTATAAATATAGCCTGGATTCAACTCATCTCATTGGTTTTGGTTAGTTTTTATTATATTTTATACCTGGTGAGACATTTGTTTAGCACTTTTTTGTCCTTTTCTGTTTATATGCAGATAAATATAAAGGAAAAGTACAAAATAAGCAATTTATTGATGACCCAAAAACATTTTATAGAGAATTGGAAAACAAGGCAAAAGGAATTAAAACACCACTGAAAAAAGAAGAAATAGATACATTTTGGAGAAATATCTATGAAGATTTTGTGGAACATGACAAAGATGCTAAATGGATAGAAAAAGTCAAAGAAAAAATAGAAGTTTAAATGTACATGATATGAAATGGGATGAAGTAATGGCCAGAGAGATTGAAACAAAGTTAAGAAAAGCTCCTAATTGGAAAACTCCAGGCCCAGATGCAGTACTTAATTTCTGGCTAGACGTATTAACATCTTTACATGAAAATGTAACCATGAGTAAGAACTATTTATATGCGCCACTGAAACAGACATCAGCCTCGTTAACAACACAAAAAACAATAATCCTTAAGAGTGAACCTGCAAGCTATGCTAAAAACTATAGATCAATATCTTGCCTTCTGACGACATATAAACTATACACTGAATTGATGCTGACAAGAGTTTCTAGTCATTTGGAAGAAAACTCAATCATGGCAATAGAACAAAAGAGTAATAAAAAAGTCATATGGAACAAAAGTCATTTGTTGTTAAATAAAGTCATAATGGAGAACTGTAAAACTGGGAAGAATCTAAGTATGGCATGGATAGACTACAAAAAAAGTATTTGACAGTATCCCACATTCATGGATAAAAGAGTACACCCTACACTGATCGATTACATTACAGTGACCATGAAACAGTGGCAAACTATGTTGCAGTTAAGCCATGATGAAGGACAAATTATTATTCCAGGAAAAAATTCAAAGGGGGATATTCCAGGGTGACTCTGTCACAACTGCACTTTTGTCTTGCCCTTAGCCTATTAAGCTGTCTACTTAATACATTAGGTCATGGCTACAATTTGGCTCCAAGAAAACAAAAAAGTGTAAAGACATCTTCTTTTTGTAAATGATTTAAAACTGTGTAGAGGAGGAACTGAATGTATAACTACACATGAAAAAACTTTTTCATATGATATAAGAATGTTATTTGGTCTTGGTAAATGTGTGAAAGCAAACTTTAAAGCAGGAAAGCTGCAACACCAACAAACATCAGTTTGGGACAGGAATGTGATATAAATGAACTTGAGAAAGATAGAGTGTATAACTATTGGGGAAATGATGAATGATCAACAATAAAACATGAACAAATGCAAATAAAACATAGTAAGGAATATTTTAGAAGGCTTAAATTAATACTGAAAACAGCATTCACATCTAGGAACAAAGTCCAAGCCCCAAATCAATTTGCTCTTCCTGTCCTTGCTTACAGTTTTGGAGTAATTGACTGGTCCCAAAAGGTTTTGGATAGGTTGGACAGGAAAACAAAAAGGATGCTTCATGCTCATCATATGATTTATAAAAATCAGTGCATACTAAGATTATATATTCCCCATTATGAAGGAGGTATGGATCTCCTCAAAACTGAGTACATGTATAGATCTGCAGTCGTAGGACTGCATACATATCTGCTGACCTCACAAGACCCAAACATACTGGAAGTTTTAAAACATGAGCAGAATAAATCTAAGATGACTTCCCTGCTTAGTTTAATGGAAGCATATCAGTGTCAAGTGGGAACGGAAATCAAACCAGAAGTACACAAATATCAGGCAGCAACTGAATGTGCTAAAAAAAAGAAAGAATATAAGGTGAAGGATCAGATGAGAAGGCAAGAAATTTGGAAAATGTATAAATATAGTTGCAAGTACAGAAAACTCTTGGAACAACTTCATATTGATCAGGAACAAATGCAGGAATGATAAATGAGAGGTGAATTTAAACCAAAAGATGAAAGGTTAATATTGGTGACCCAAGATAGTGGGCTACATACATGTTGCTTTACAAAGTCCATTGAACATGTGGGAGAAACAGACAGATGTAGGTTTTGTAAAACTGAATTGGAAACAATTGCACACCTTGTTGTTGGTTGTGACATACTAATGGCAGAAGGACTGTATACTGAAAGGCATAATAATGTGGCAAGACTGTTGCATTGGGGATTGTCCAAATATTATAATACTGAAGTAGTTGAAAAACACTGGACACATAAGCCACATAGCATTGTAGAAAATGATGACGTTTATATCACATGGGATTACCTATTACCTACAGTTCATAAAATAGACACAAGAAAACCAGATATAGTAGTTCATGAAAAGAAGACAGAAGTAGCATTGATCATTCAAATTGCCACACCCAGTGACTACAGTAACTTATGCACAGAGAGACACAAAGTCATAAAATACCAACATCTGCAGGCAGAAACTAGGGCAATGTGGAAGAAGGATACCCAGACAGTTCTAGTAGTAGTAGGAGCAACGGGTCTTATAAAAAAGAATTTACAGTCATATTTAGATATGTTACCAACACATGTAACTCCATACGAATTGCAGAAGGAGTCTTTACTGGGCACATTGCAGGTGCTGCGAAGAGCAGTTTTGGCTAACATCAAAGATTGAAACAATACTAATTTCATGAACCTTAATCATACTTTGACTTAGGAATGGGGTACATTCTTGTCATGGTATTAGAAACCTAAAAGACTTGGAGAAATAAAAAAAGAAGTATATCATATATCAAATGTCAGTCCATGCACAGTTCAATGAATTAAACAATGGTGAAGCGAATAGACACAATTTTCTAAGGGTGAGGGATCTTACCTCTCCATCTTGATGGGTTAGCAGTTGTGTCCCACAGGGGTCTGTGTTGGGGCCAATTTGTTAAGCCTACTCTTTTGAGATATAATTATCAGAAATGGGCAGTGAATAACCAAATATGCTGATGTTTGAAAATGAGAAACTAATTACTTCAGTAAAAGATTCTGGAGTTATCCAAGGTGACCTACAATAACTACATACCTTGTGAAGTAGTAATCATCTCATTTTAAGGTCAGTGAATGAAGCATCATGAAGCATGGCAAAAACAATGTAAACTCTGACTACAAACTACATGACACAAATCAAAAAAGGAGCCAGCACAAATTGGTGTGGATAAATATATTATAACTTATACATGGTGTATTAAAAATACAGAAAACCGTAACAATACTGTTATTGTTCACTGAGGAAGGCAGCATTGCCGAAACCGGTCTGATTTATTTGGTGAATATGATGGTTTTGTGTATTTTTTAATACACCATGTATGAGTTATAACATATTTATCCACACCGATTTGTGCTGGCTCCTTTTTTGATTTGCGTCATTTAGGAGCTTTGGACTATTGCACTGGCCGTACTTGCAGGTTTTCTACAGCATTAGTTACAAACTACATGGCCAAATCATATCAGGCAATGTCCTTAAAGACATAGGGACAGTGGCAGACAATGGCATAAACTTCCCAGTTTATCTACCAATTATTTAAAAAAGTATATCCTGTAGTTCATGTAATTTTAAAGGGCACTTCCTGTCACACCAGGATGATCATGTTACCCCCATTATACCTCACTGGCCTGACTCATTATTGAATATACTATAGTCTGTGTCTTTGAAAAAGCAACTTGAAGCCATACAAAGAATTCATACTAGAAAATTATATGGTTGGAAAACTTGACATATATTAGGAATTGTCATTATATTCTGAAGTGACACCTGCCTAGTCTATAATGCAATGCCTGATTCAGTTCTACTTGAAAGTCTATAACTGGAATGCAGTACTAGGGGGAGCTAAGCCCAGATCACAACAAATTATTAGTCAACTTCCTTGAAAAATAATTTTGTTGCATATGTAAGGAGTAGAAAATATAAGCACTAGATTGTAGTAATTGGGCCTTTTCAAGACCATAAGCTTAATAATGAAAACTGTGCAGCTCCAAACTAATAATCAGTTACAGCTAACAGTAGTCAAGCACTGCCAATGAAAATTATATGCCCTTGTATTTATAGGAACATAAGAACATAGGAACACAGGAATAATACTAAATAAGGGGCTACAGGGACCATAAGATGCCTAGCCATTATCACCTTTAAGTAGATAAACATAATAGTTCTTGCCACCCTGCACTTCTCATATATCTGTGTTTTATAGTTAATTTCATTTCTGGATATACTCCTGATTTTAAAGTTGCAAGCAGTTTAAAACCAAAGGAAAGATTATATCATTTTTTTGATGTTTTAGTTTCACTGTTGACTGTAATATTTTATTATGATCATGCCCACAAAATTATGTTAAGTTAGGCACTGGCAATAATTTACATACATTAGAAAAGTGTTTTGGGTAATCACAAACACCACACTTCTTTAGAGGAGCAGATGCTTATTTACATTATGGTTTTACTAACAGAGCACTGACTGTATTAATTTTCAAGCATGGGTCTCCAACCTGTGAGAAATACATGACAAATTATCTTACTAGGATATAAGACTCCCTTGTTGCTGTGCATAGCATGGAAAAGTAGTATTTTATACATTAATGCAGGTAGTGATACATGTTAGGAGTTTTCAGCTTTAAGAAAATTTTGATGCAACGGTGCTTACCAATGAAATTAATAGCACACTACTTGCATCAAACTCTAAAATTTGATATCATATATAATAAGGAGATTACTCCTATCATTAAAGATTGGAGATTTATATTTCCTAAACAAAGAGTGACAATATACTTTTAGCACTTAATATCGCTTAGCCCCCCAATAAGGCATACAACCCCTATGGGACTTGAACCCAGAACTTTCATTACTTGTATTGCTTAAGGCACTTTGTCTACATGCTGTGTGACACCAGCAGTTTGTGTTCAATAATCTGAGAAAGGTTTTCATTATTTACTTGTATCATTCAATATCTTCCACAGTGTGACAGATAGTGCACAAGTACACACACTAACAACTATGCCAATACAATAATTTCAAGCACAAATGGAAGTTGAGCCCTGGTAGTATGAACTCCAGCTATCACCAATGCAACAACCAACCCAACTATAGTGGCAGACAAGGGACTATAGTGGCAGACAAGCGTCCAGACAAATGAGAACACAGACAATCCAGCAAAACCTAAGCTAACATTTATACATGCTTTGTGCAGGACAGCAAATTTGCAATCAACAAAAGCTAGACATCTAGGTTTGAAAGCAGCATTTAAGTATCATCAGAGGGTACCAATAATTTAATAATGCTTGATAATCATTTTCGCAGCCTGCAACCATCACTACAATGACTGTACTATCACATAGCAAAGCACCATCCACCCTGGATGCAGCATTCCACATGTCTAGAACACTCTAGTGGACTGTCAGCACAATAGTTGGACATGTTCACGTGGTACCAAATTCAGGACTGAGGGTAATACATAAGTCCTGTCATGATGCCGTACACATCATTTAGACTGCATGGAGAAGGTGTCTATAGTCTATACAGATAGACCCATGAGCCTGCAGACAGTGCATCTTGTAATAGTGGTACATGCAATGAGATACATAACTTTAGTATGTTGGCTACATCTGGGCTCTGTTGTGAGGAGAAAATAACTGGGCCAACAAGTGCCGCTTGTACAAGCCAGGCAACTCAAGCCTCAAGTCACATCCATGAAGCCACAAACATCTTACTAGTGATATCATCAAAGCCATGCATATCAGGCATCTTGGCTCAGCCAGTGGAAGATGCCCCATCAGCAGGAAATCCTATACCCTAGCCATGACCAACTTCGACCTTGTCTGGGCTACTTGTAAATAGTTTTGATTGTTGTTAATTTCCAACATTTGTGTTTTCCCATTGTGTTACAGAAATAATAAACCATGTAAATTCACTCATGCTTCTCTTAAAGAATGAAGAAATCACACGAGGGTGTGGTATGTAACTAAGATGAATATGCATTAAGGAATACTGGAATATAAAAAGGATAGCAGAGGTAAAAGGCACACAGTTGAATGTACCAAAGTTATAAAATCAGTGATGTTCATGTAAATTATTCTAGTTTCAATGCAACCAAGAAAAAATATATAACACACGTGAAGTCAGTATAACTTATGTTTTCAATACTGTCAAATGTGAATAAAGATTTTGTGATTTATGAGTGAGTGGGAGAATTGTCCAACATTTAATCAATTTTATAGACTCTATCCCACCAAGTACTATTTTGCATAGATCGATAGAAAGCTATGCGTGTTGGAATTAATACTATTTGAAGGATAAAGGAATATTGATGTATTATACTAATAACCTCTTAACTACTTGCTGCAAGATTTCTGTGCACCACCAATCATGGGTCAGATCAGCAGTTGCTAAGATAACATATTTTTAAATGTTTTTCTTTTATTTTAAAATTAGTAGGAGTCTGATTTTACAAACAAACAAAAAAAATCTGATATTGCCAATTTTCATTCTATCCTCAACCTGTAGGTTTGGTTCTGATCCTCAGAACTTACTTGGCTAATATCATAGCTCATGGCAACCAAAAAACTCTTGTGCTTATCCCTTACCCACAATGCACCTTTCTCAATTACCTCAGATCTCATTTACCACTTTTCGTGTCAGACATGGTGCCAATTGCTCTCAAGCAGATAAGTCATTTCTTTAATATATATTTTCAACTTTAACTCTTACTCTTTATACATTCTCTATTTTTTCACTTAATTTTATAAATCCTTTACCCATTCTACCTCTCTGGTACATAGTACTTTGATCTTTAACTTCCTTTTCACTTTCCATACACTTTGGTGTATTCTCAATATCATTGTTGATATTTTTTTCCTCAACACATCATGTAGTCTTCTTATCGTTGTTGATATATCTTTATTATATTACTACATTGCTATTCATCTGTCATTAAAAAACAAAAACCTTTATTGTACGTCCCTCAGTTTTCTCTATTTGTGTGCATGTGTGTGGTGATATGGTGGAAAAAGAAAAGGCTCCTGCTGGATTTAAGAATTGTCAGAAATGTGGCCATAAAATACCATTTTTTGACACGCATTCTTTATGCGTTTACTGTTTGAGCCCCCTCCATCTTCAGGAGGACTGCTCGATCTGTCATTACTTCAGCCATAGGGCCCTTGTTGAGCAGAAAAATAAGCTTATTTTGAAAGGCCTGTTTCTGTCCTCCTTCAGTGAGGCATTATCTGGAACCACTTCTGCTAAAGACAAATCAAACTGATCTGTTTTTTCTAGTCCATCTTCTTCATCTTCTAAAGTTTCTGAGAAGATGAAGAAAAGAAGTTTGTCGGTGCCAACATCTCCATCGGCTCCAAGTTCAAAGCAGCCAAAACCTTTAGTTCCATCGTCTCCTTTGGCATCGACGAGTCATCCTCCAGTTCCAACTGTTTCCTCAGAACTGAGAATTAGCAAAACTTTACTAACAGAACCAACTAGCTCTTTGGTTCCTAAGACTATAGATCAAGGACAAACTTTGGTGCCAATATCCTGAGATCCAACACCCGAATTACAGGACTCAGTAAAAATTACTCTACCTAGTTATGTCCCCTCATTCGATCCATTTTCAGACATACTTCCATCACCTTTTTTAGACAGACCTAAGTTGCCTTCTGTGATGTCTACCCATTCTTCTAGAAGTCTAACTGAAGATAATGTAGACAGACTGATGAGAAATATCCTTTGGGCAAAAGAAGTGACTGGATCCACCTCAATTCCTACCCTAACGGGTCAAGGATTCCGTTCTTCAACTACTCCACCTTTACTTCCTATTCTAACTTCATTTGAAGGCTTAGAGTCTACAATTCTAAGCTTCATAGTGCCATTTGTGTCAGAGTCAAAGATATCTTTATCCTCGAAACCGATTGTTCTCTGAGCACTTTGGTTCAGTCAGAACCGGAGACCTCTTGAGGCCATATCTATCCAGTCAGTTCCGAGGTTCTAGATTCTACTTTGATGTTATTGGAGCCTTCTCTGCACCTCAGAACTTCAGCATAGATCATTTCGGCTCCAGCTTCTCCTTCAAGACAAATCTCCTCAGAGCAGGAGGCGACCATGGTTCCGAGACTCACTCTTTCGAATCCGGGGTCCCTCCTTTTTATGGGTGGATCAGCTTTTGAGGCTATGGAGAGAGCTATGACTGCAGTAGTCAGGCAGTCAGTTCCTTCCTACTTGGAACATATTTCCCTATCAGACTTACATTCAGAGTCTCAATCAGTTCCTCCACAATGACAGTGAGTACATAAACCTCAGGAGTCCCAAATGGAAATACCCTCTTCTTCTGATACTTCCCAAAATCATCCAACTAAAGAGGTCTCTAAGAAGAAGAAGTGCAAGAGAAAGTACTTGGATTCCCCAGAGGAATGTATCACAGAAGACATGGACTTTGATAAGGGTGAGGGATCCCCAAGATCACCTCCTGATGATGGCTCCTTTGGAGACATCCTGGAAATCTTAAAACAGAGAGGTGATTGGAAGTCCAGAAATCATTCATCTGAGAACTCTGTGTACCTACAGGCTTTTCCTACTGACCCATCTACCTCCTGAGTGACTTTACCGATGAGCTCATTGAGTTGATTTCTCTGAGGGGATGGAAGGCTCCCAACACCATTGAACCCATTCCCTGAAGACCTGATAAAATCATCACTGCCCGAGAGGATAAATAATTTTGGTTGAAAATTTTGTCTATTGATGCAATGGTCATAGTTGCAGGAACCAAAAGGGAACTAGCTTAGTTCCTCTATCCATCCACCCAACAAGGAGTCTCGAGCAATGGATAGGTTTGGAAAATGTGTTTATGCTTCATTGACCTTTGTGTTACGGTCCTTGAAAGTCTTGGCACATTTCACCAGGCTGCAAAGGGATCTGATTAAGGAGCTCTCAGATACCCCTTGAGGATCCATCTCTATACTATACCAATGAATGTCAACTTTGATTGCAATCACCAGCATTTGCAAGAAAGATCTGAAATGGTGGTTTCAGTGAGAGATCAAATCCTAAAAGGCCATCCTTTCATCCCATCTCAACCCAAGGCCACAGTGACCACAGACATTTCTCAGTTACGGTATGTGGGGGGGGGGCATTATCTGGGGAACACTGTCCAAGGCACTCGGTTCCCTCTAGATGTCAACTTGCATATCAATGTCCTAGAAATGAGAGCAATACTTTTAGCATTGCAGACCTTCCAGGACGCTCTCCCTTCAGGGACAATTGCAATTCAAATGGACAACATGTCATTAGTTTGGTACATCAACAAGCAAGGAGAAACCAAGTCCTAGCCCTTGTGTCGAGAAGCCCCCAGAGTGTGGCAGTGGGTGAGCTTATAAACCGCTTTCTCACAGCAATGCACAATTCTGGGGAAGTCCAGTGTGATTGCAGACAAGCTGAGCAGATGCATACTCCTGCCTCATGAGTGGCCCCTCAATCCAAAAGTGACAATGAGAATATTTCATCAATGGGGCCAGCCATGCTGCGATCTTTTCACCTCTCCCCTAAACAAGTGCAGCAACTATTTTGCCCTAATCCCCCCTCAGGGGGAATCATCGAGGGATGCTGTGGTCTATGACTGGCCCTCTGGTCTTCTCTATGCCTTTCCTCTGATTTCTCTTATTCCAAAGTTCCTACAGAAAGGAATCGGGTTGAAGAGCAAGGTAATTCTCATTGCACCTTCCTGGCCTTGACAGATTTGGTTTCCCTTCCCCTTGGCTTCATCTAATTCACCAACCTTGGTTTCTGGACCCAGTTCCAGATCTCCTGTCCCATCAGTTTAACAATGAAAACAGACTTCACATTAAAACTTCTCTGCCCTTGAAACTCACATTCATTGAAACAGCATTGAAACCCACATTAAAAAAAATGCATCTAGCCAGTGGCAGATAACGTTTATCTTTGGGCTGTTTTCAGATCATAGGCCCCTTGCACACATATTTAGGGCCACATAAACATACATGTATTTTTTGATTCACTTCCTGATTATATTAAATTAAATTCCTTATATAATACAGCACACTTGTTAGAGGGTGTTTTACATTTATTGTTTTAAACATTTTTCCAGTAAGCAATGAAACAAATTGCATGAACCAATAATGACAAAATTGCCCAATTCAGAACATTTCCAACATAAGTCTACTTAAACTT
Source organism: Protopterus annectens (assembly GCF_019279795.1). Lineage (NCBI taxonomy): Eukaryota > Metazoa > Chordata > Ceratodontiformes > Protopteridae > Protopterus > Protopterus annectens. Next base: position 810,954,074 of record NC_056731.1, on the reverse strand, counting down.
CTATCATTACAATCCACCAATATAAGTAAATACACACAGTCTCTGCATAAGTAAAAGTTATCTAAATAATTCCACATTAAAGAGATCTGTAACTAATGAAGAGGTTGGTGCTAGCAAACAACTTTATTTGTAGATGAAACAATGAAATATAAAGTGCATGTTGCCCATGAAGAATAAATTGCCTATGTTACATTAAAAAAATAAGCTAGCAAATATTTCAGTAGGAAATGGATGGTAAACTGATAACAGGTTCATAGTTAATAGGGATCTCCTCCAAAGGAGGACATTCTCAGGACTGCAGCATCCACACCCTTTAAAATACAACACAGTACAGTATCAGCAATCAATCTACATACCATGGGTGTAGAACAAACAGCCTTCTGCATCAAAAGCAAGTATATTACCTGTTGTGCTACTAACAATGCAAACAGACAAGGCATAAGCAGCACTCCATCTCTATTCCACTGAAGCTCTCAGCTCCTTGTAAAACCCACTTAACACTCAACTATATCTCTCAGCTTTGCAGCAAATGAAATCTGGAAAAAAAATTATTGGGGGGGGGGGCAAAAACCAGGGTCACATTTTAAACATTACTTGTATACTCTTGGAAAGTTGCTAGAATAAACTGTTTTGTGTTACCATACATTTCCTGAAAGCCAGGAAGACTGAAACTTAAATGGCTGTCATTATTTAGTGAATTCATTCTCACTGACTTACTGGAAAACCACACATTTTAAGAGGAACAGACCAAAAGCATTAGTCAAACATTCCAGACATTCTATGAAAATGTGGACAGTTGAGTGCTATGGGCTCAACTCCTTGAATCACAAGTGGTGGTATGGGTAAAGAATTTAGGCTCTTGTTTCTTGTACCTAAGGTACAGGCTTTGAGCCTGAGTAACACTAACCACCAGGTATACCTAACTGGGGCATTACACACACACACACACACACACACACACACACACACACACACACACACACACACACACACACACACACACATACACACACACACACACACACACACACACATGCACACACACACATGCACACACACATTGTCAGCTGAACACTTCTGAATGGAATAACAATTCTATGTGCTCTCATTGCAGGCAGCCAGCAACTGAACTGAATGCTCGCTCGTGTCAGCAGAAATGGTTTAACACACATATCAATTGTGTCAGCAGCAATTAACTCCCCTTACTGTTCTGAACTGAAGCAATTGTACCTGGAGGCAGCAAAAATGGTTTAAAAAATGAGAATCTTCTTAAAGACGGATGCTCAGTTTTTTTTTAATGAAACTAATAAAGTAAATGTGAAAAGGTGCTACCTGGGGTGGATCACCTCTCTCACCTCCTCTAGCGATGCTACTGCCTACAAATAACAAAAAGAGTTGCTATCAAATTATGACGTACTTCAGGAAGACAATAAATAACATTACTACTAGTAGTATTGTGATGACATGTATGTGTCTGTATCTGCTGAAATGCATTTAATAAGCATTAACTAGGTACCTTAGCATATCAGATAAAAAGCAGTTACACTGCATTTTTCATTCTTTTTTCTTACCTGGAGGCTGAGCTGATTTTCTCATCCTGCGGACATGAGTAGGGGTACTAGGCAGACTCTGCAGAACTTAAATTATGCACAGCTCTGCAGCTGCAATCAATGCCATTACTGCTATATTCCATATTTCTCCCCAAAACAGTTCAAATATCTGACTGAGTGCAACAGGCAGTCTGCTTCATGAAGCTGATGTCATTATGCATGCCCCTGTTGGCTGGCAATATGTGGTGATGTCAGCCATAAATTTAAAGTTGTATATAAAAATAAAAGTAATAATTAACAAAAAAAGTCGGGAATTTAAGGGGCCACTCAGGAATTCATGGTACTCCATTATTATTACAAACCAGTAAATACTGAGGAATTTGGTATGGTTGTGAGGTGTGATTCCAGACAATGTGCTACCAAGTGAGTCTGCTGGTACATCTATGTATTCTGTATTCTATGACAGCAACATTCACAACCAGAAACACCTGTAACAGTTTGGTTTCATTGTGCTGATACTGCAGGTCACTGTGCAGTGGGCACATTTCCTCGTGCATGTCTTGGAGCACAATTAGCACCAATCCTATATGCTATAGTACCGCAATGCAATAGCCTATTACCATTGCATCCAACCAGCTGAATGGTGCAGCTGTTTGCACCTTAATCACTCTCCTGCACATCTGTTATTTGATTCCAAGGGCTGCACACAGGAAGCAGCTCATTAACAACTTGTAGCCTTATTTGTCTGCACTAACTCCCGGCATATAAGTTGTTATAAGGCATGTGGTCTGGGAGACCACTGACACTCCAACCCAATTTTCCCAAATGCCCTAGAGCACTACCTGTTTAACTGACATGCTCAAGATCACACAGCAGCTACATGGAGGATGAAAGACTCAAACCCTGGACCACAGGAAGCAGCTCATTAACAGCGATTGAAGTCATGGCTGCATCTGGCTCTCACTTATGCTAGGTATCCCCAAGCCAGAAGTGAGGCACATATCAGTTGTTATGTTTGGTGAGGACATTGGAGAATCCCTTATGGGCCTCTTACCTACAGGTGGCATGTCAGGCTGTGATGAGGCTGTGTGCTCAATATCATTCTCCAAATGGGCCCCTGTTCCTGTTAATGGAGGGATATCATCAAACCATGCTGCCTCCATGTCTCCATCATCATCAGCCACGTAATCCTGTTGATGACACCATCATTATTATCAGTCACAGTGACCTTGTGGACATCAGCCTTCTGTTGGCCAGCTGTGTTGAACCATCCACTAGTGGAAACTGTGAATGTAGACAAAGTATGATACTAGTGACAGTCCACAGACTGATAGTTTTACTGTTACCCCTCCGACATGCAGAATGGGCAAATGGACAATAATTCCATATAATACTTTTAATGCATACATTTTATGCAAGGTATTGTGCTTGCAGAAAGGAGGTGTCTAGAAGACAGAGATGCAGGTCACCAACAGTCATATCCTCTCCATTTTATGCGCACATATCTGTCTTACAGTATTATGATTAATATTAACTTGGTACTTTGCCTACTGACACACACACACACAGTAAGCAGATGCCAGCCTTGCACCCACATCCAAAGCACAACTTGTTATGATGGTGTGGTCCTCCCAGACAGTGATCAACACTTACAACTCATCAACCTTCATTAGCTGCTTCAAACATAGCAATCCACCATGGTGATCATCCTGTCCACCACAATGTCCCAAGCCTTCTGCTTTGCTTGGAGGGGCATTTCTCCTCTTTTGTACCCCTTGTATGGATCTATTACAGGTTTCCATGGCATTTGCATCCCATACTATGCCATACTAAATCAGGTCCCTTACCTGTTGAGCTATACCAACTTTAGCCAGAAGGCAAATGCCATGCATGCAGGTGGCACTTAGTAGCACATTATTCTCCTGACTTGTGAACCTCTCCTGGTATTGCTATCTCAGTGGCCATGCCCATAAATGTACATTTGCCTAAACGCCATGCTATTTAATGGATATATGTGTTTGGCTATGCCATACATGTATTACTGCCCAGGGCCTTCCCATATATCCTGCATATAATCAACAGTTACCAATCTACATCTGTTTATGGTATAGTAATCATGCAGTTATATGGGGGACATGAAAATCACCAATCCTATATGCTATAGTACCGCAATGCAATAGCCTATTACCATTGCATCCAACCATGCAAGCATATACAACAATCTCATGGGTATTATGTGGTGATCCTGCATGCAACATGATTGGCTATCTAGGTGTCTGTGCATTTATCCACTTTCACTTGTGTATGTGTTATATTACCAGTCTTGTGTGTGATATACCTTAATGAAAGCTCATATGTAACCCACACATTCCTATGTTTCAGTTACACTGATCTGTCCCTTTTGTTAGTCACAATAAGCATTAAAGGGGTGCAGCACTTATATTACAAACCCAGTTCTCATGTATTCTCTGTCAAATGCTTCATGTCCACAGCACTGTTACAATAATTTCAATAAATTATTTTCGTATGTCTGAAGGCAGTTTTGAGTTTGACTTTGGAGTGACCAGAATACTCACCATGCTAGACAGTGCCAGTGTGTTTGAGTTGCTTACACTGTCCATGGCAATATGCAAGTGTAGTAGCATTAGTCAGACATGTGCTGTTTGGAATGAGGTATGCGATACTAATGCTCATCCACCAAGCCATTAAACTTATCTAGTGCCATGCTACTATGCTGTACTAGGTTGAATGACACATGATTCAGAACTGTGCATCTGTGTGCATGACTCTAGCATATTGCTAACTGATTTGTCATATCTGCTTTTTTCAGTTGTATTTTAAGGACCAGATGCTGGTGGGGTATGATGGCCCCCTTAAAAATGTCAGTGTCTAGTACAGCCTTGCTTGAGTGTTGTCTAATGCCATTATCAACATCTATACAGAGTAAATGCAGGTATTGCTACAATGGCCTATGGCAGAACTCCCCTGACCTGCTTCAAAAGTGGGAGACAAATATTCTGGAGATGCAGCCAGAGATGTACCATAAGTATTCTGAGGGAGCACTTATCTCCCAATATGTCATGTGCTGTCTACTTATGCTTAGCAGTACTTAATTTGCTTCATAACTGCTGAGGACCATTGCTAAATATAATTGGCTTCTGCAGAAGGTAAGAGCTATTGTTGTAGAACCTCAATACCATACAAGTTGGCAGAGGAAGGTGTCCATTATCATCTTTTTCACTGTTTCTACCATTTGCAGGTCCAGGTGAGGCACAGGAGGTGGTGTGGTTGCATTCACCTTGCCAGCCACTGAGGTTGCTACTGGATACTGTATATCCTCCAGTTCTGCCTCTCAGAAGAGGGTGAAGGCTTCTCTGTAGAAGGTAACATGGGAATTGGTGATGCCTTCTGTTTCACCTCTCATGAGGGGATGAAGGCTCCTCTTCTGAAGTTGATCAGTAAATGTAACCTGTGGTGACATGGTGGCAGGTGCAGAATCTGGTGCTGTTAAGGTGTTACAGCAGACAGACACCCACACTGGCAATATGTAGTGCATTCTCAAGTGACTTGATAAATTATCCAACTAGCTGACCACGGTCATCCTTCCGTCTGCAAGTGGAAATGGTCCATAACAGCAGACAGAGGAATGCAATATATGAGCATTTTGCTCTCTCAGATGGTCAAGTAATCAACCATGTCAACAGTCCAATATATTCCCTTCACAGTTACCATCATTGCCCATACCTTGTTCATTGCCTAGTCATCAAAATCAGCTGTATTCTATGCTCTAAGTGTCCATCTACTGTTACTCATCTTTTCTATATATATTGCCACTGTCTGTGTCTATTTTCCATGTATGTATCTTCATACCTGCTACTTGTCCCTTGCCCTCTATCCCACCCAAAACTATCTGTCATTAACTTTTCAATTTACATTTTTTTAAATAATGAATTGCAGCAGATAGTAAAGACAACCACAAGGCCTTCTATACTTATGTAAAGAATCTCCACGGCAATACCCAGATTTGCTCAGAGATATTGCACAATGGCACCTCCTATACCGAGCCAATAGATATTGCCAATATACTGGCCAATTGATTCAGTGCCAACTTTACCCCTCTCTCACCCACCAAAGGACCAATCACAATACCAGTAGATTGCCAGGCACCCAGTATTACTGCTGCACAGGTTAAAACAGCAGTGTCCAAAGCCAAGAATACAGCTTCTATGGGACCTGACAATATCCCTGGCTGTGTTCTACATGAACTACAGAGTGAACTGGCACCTCACCTATGTGCCCTGTTCAATCACAGCCTCACCTCAGGCTTTGTCCCTACTGAATGACGCACTGCTGCAGTCATCCCTCTCCACAAAGGAGGAGCAACTACAGACCCTGGGAACTATCTCCCCATTAACCTGATGAGTCTGATATGCAAAGCTATGGAACGCATCATTATGGACCTAATAAACAAGGATATAGAAAATCTCCTGACTCTGGATCCCACACAGTTTGGTTTTGTAAAGGGTTGATCATGCCTGCTCCACTTGGTTGACTTCTTTGAGTCAGTCACCAGAGCTGTGGATGAAGGCAAGGTGGTTCATACAGCCTACCTTTCATATGGCCAAGGCCTTTGATACCATGCTCCACTCAGGAATCATAGAAAAACTCACTAAGCTAGGCAACAACCCCTATATCACTAGGTGGGTTGCATACTGGCTCACAGATAGAACCCACAGTGTGAAAGTAGCTGACTCCAAGTCAGACTGCCAACCAGTCACGAGTGGAATTCCACAGGGTTCAGTCCTGGGTCATCTCCTGTTTGGTATCTACTTCTCTAAAGTCCAGGCCAACATGAAAGTACTCTGGCTGACAAAGTTTACAGATGATTGCAGGTTGGGTGCCATAATTAACTCTCCAAGTGATATTGACATCCTACAAAAAGGCCTCACTGAGACCAATGACTGCTGTCAGAACCATGGCCTTAAGCTCAGTGCCAAAAAATGTGTCATCATCCCCTTTGGGAAAAACCCAGTTCCCATGAATTACCACATCAATGGTAGTCTACTGAACACAGAAGGTGTTAAAAGAGATTTGGAACACAGGTGGACAGCAACCTCTCTTTTGACCACCACATTGTCACTGTGGTCAGAAAGTCCTTCTATGTGGCAAATCTCATTACTAAGGGTTTTGCATTCAGGAAGAAAGAGGTCATTGTCTCCCTCTACTCTTCCCGCATTACTGAAATCATCAAGTACAATGCCCCATTTGGCATGTGCCTCACTAGACACCTGCAACAATTGGAGAGGCCGCACAAGTACCTCACAAAGAGGATTCTAGGCCTTAAACACTTGTCTTATATGGACAGACTCAAAAAACTCCAACTATTCTCTGCCTCATATCATCTATTTATAGGCAATCTCTGCTTGACCTAAAAAGCCATGTCTAACCCAGCTCTGTTAGAAATGCTATAGCTAAAGAAATCCCAGTCCCTCAGCACTACATGCTCCAGAAACTGCAACCTCATTACCACAATCAACAGAACAAGCTGGAGGGACGGGTTCATAATCCAGAGGCTGCCCATGCTATGGAATAGACTTCCCATGCATGTTAAGCGGAGTGCCTCACTGGCCCTCTTCAAGAGAAATCTTGATGAGTGGATAGGAAATGGAAAATTCACCCCGGGGATCACTCCAGTGACTCTACTTGACAGAGGCACTGGGAACTAAGGTTGGGTGGCATGATGCCAGGGTAATCCTATGGGCTAGGCTTGTAAAGGCTCCAAGTCCATTAGCCTAGTACACACCTATGAACCTATGAACTAATGAAAATATGGTATATTCCTCACACCATCAATTCAACATTGCCTAACCTTTTGCTTTCCATCTGCTTGCTGTAGTCCCCTTTCCTAATTTCCTATCTATGCCTTTCCTCCTCATTTACATGACAAACAGGTTAAGACATTGGTGTGCACACCTACATTACTTTTATATTGGGGTGCTATGCTATGCCATCCTGCATGCTGTTGCTACAGCTGACATCCCCAGTACCATTCATAGCCATGCATAGTGCTTTTGGCACAGACAAATGGCTTTGTTATGACATTATGCATATCACCCTTGATTGCTGTAGTTGCACTAATCCTCTGGTCTGGTGATATAGCACCGTGCAGTCCATTACTGCTCCCCATTTGCTTTATTATGTGATCTTTTGCTCAGTATATTAGCATGTATGCTACCTGCTACATACTTAATGAGATTTTGAATATTTTGCACAATGAGTGAGATCCCACAGTATTAACACTGTTCAGGCATGATGTACACCTATATGAACCACAGCCTAACTCTGAAAAAAGTGGCAAATTGATGTGTCACTACCAAACATTCATTGGTACTTCTTCCCAGAAAAGGCAACCTATATTTATGACAGTATCAAACTGAAATACATTACCATAATAATAATTTCTGTCACTTGTATCAGAAATAAATGATGAGCAAACAGTCAATATATAGTAATTTTTAGGGAAATAGGTGGGGAGGCAGTCTGTATAAAAGCAAATGTAATATAATTGATCACTGTTAAATGCTGATTAACATGGTTTGCCAGGATGGTACTTTATCGGATTCTGTACAGCAAATTGAAATACATTAATGTAGTCATGACTTTGAAATATATTAATGTAGTCATGACTTTTTTTTCAATCTTACAGTATTCAAACAACATGGTTGCACTATGAAAGTGGTATCTTTGCATGGTGTGGAGCAGCCAATAAATTTGAAAGGAGAAGTCAATGCTTAATTATCATTGATAAGGCTTGTGTGATGGCTCAGTATATATCTAAAAGTAACAACATGAAATACATTGCTTTGGTCCTTACTTCATTAATTTTATTCACAATCAGACATCAGAGATATGTGTGGCTATATTTCAGGAAGAAGTAGGTGGTGTGCAAAAGCAAAGGGAAATTACATAATCACTGCTAACTGATGATATTGATGGTCAGTGTATGTATCTCAGAAAAGCAAGACGTGGAGAGGTTGTGAAAGCAAAGGGCAATTACAAGGTCAGCATTTTACAATCATTGATGTGGCTTTGTGGGAGGGTAATGCATGTGACTGAGAGCAAGAAGTTGAAATGCATTACTAAAACTACACTTTCTTTCAGCTCCTTCACAATTCAACACCACAGGTGTACTAAAAAGTGGCTATATGTTTCGCAGAAGTAAATAGTATGTGAAAGCAAATGATAGTTACATAATCATTATTAAATAATCATTAATATGGCTTGAAACAGGTTGCAGCCACAGATGAAATACACTCACTTCACAATCATTTGTTTCATCTTCACAATCATTCATTTGAGGTATACATACAAAATAATTACTTTTTTGAGGAGGCATGCTACATGTGAAAGCAAAAAGAAAAGGCAAGATTACTACTGCATAATTACTGATAAGGCTTTCCAGGGACAGTGTGCATGCCTGAGAACACAATACATGTGACAATTATTTTTTCACTTTTTTACAATGAAGACATGTAGTGAGAGTGGCTGCTCTAGTAAAGCAATACATGTGTCTGAGAGTAGCAAGATGAATTCACTGCTGTTGCCATTATTTACTTTGCTTTTATCATGGTGAATCTCAGAGATGTACAGTACACAAAAAGTGGCCACCAGGAAGAGCAATAGGCTGTGTATAAAAGTAAAAGATCATTGCTGCCACTTGATCTTATTAAATAGCCATTAATCTGTCTTATCCAGACAATGAGTGTGTATGGCAGGGGGTGGAATACGTGGGTGAAAAATACTCCTCACAACTTTTACTTGTGCAGAACTTACATCACATCTTCAAAGTCAAAGAAAGGGGAACCTTTTCACAAGAAGTACATTGCGCTTGGTCAGTATACAAATGAAAGATAAAACTAGTGCATGTTGTAATTTACAAGAAGATGCAGCCAATTGTTTTTGGTTTTCAAGTTATTATTATTAGTATTATTATTATTATTATTATTATTATTAATAATAATAATAATAATTCAAAGCATTTATATTGCAAATCACTTTAGACATTCACAACAAGCACATACATTTTTACCTTTTCTCACAAATGTGAATGTATAATATATAAAGTCATCCATTTTTTTTGTTTGTTTTGATTTTTGCTTGCATTAAAACAAAATAAAACCACTATTATTTATCCATGAAAGAAATGCTTTCAAGAATCCGAAATGTTAATACAGAATGCATTAGAAAGAACTGTGATTTGACACTCCCCGGGATTCATGAAGCTTGCGCCAGGTGCAGGCATAGCATAGGCGGTATAATGCCAAATATGGCCGTCGAGCGATTCAGGTACGATCCAATTCCACGTGCACTACCGGCGTACGCCAGAACTGCGCAGCCCCCAGCTTAGGTATGCTAATCACCCCATGTGCAGTGTCGCACCATGCAAATGAAGGCATATAGTGATTCATGAAGTGGTGCAGGCATAGCGTAAGCCCACGGAAATGTAAACCAAAAAACACGGTTTACATTTCCCCAAACAGAACATCGGAGCTATGGAAGCGGGCCAGACCCATGTATCACAAAGTTAACATATGCCAATGGCGAAATACACAGCCAATGGCATAAGAAAAGATGCACAACACGTAAAAAACAATATTTAATGTCATGTCCACAGTAACGCACAGCACAACCGCAGGGCATGTGTGCGGAAAGTGTAACATAAAGAAATAATATAAAAATGTCATAAAATCGCAACGTAATAGAAATCAGGTTTACAGCATAATACACAATGGTAGGCATGGAACACCACAACCAAGGTGCAAGGGTTGCTAAGGGCCTGCGATAGTGTCTGGTGTGGTAACTATGAATTAGTAGTCAATGCCATGCAAATGAGGCAGATAATACTGAATCGCAAATGTCCCGCCGGATGAAGGTTGTACCGTACGGCTTATGTATAACACCGAGGAGTGGCTCAGAGGAGATACATGACATCAGCAGAGGGGTGTGCCACCGTAGCAGTAAGCACATTGGAGCAATGCAAATCTGGCCTGTCTGTTGCTAAGCAAAGCTGCAGGACAGGGGTGGGGAGGAAGGTATAGAATCGTTTAGCTGAGAGCACACATGGTGCCCAAAAGCGCATGTGTACGGGGATGAAAACGTGCCCGAAACCCAGTAATCGGACGCACACGCCATGAACAATAGCACAAACAGGAAGGTCAGGGGAAGAAAAGAAGGAAATGCTGAAGTAAGGTAACTGGAGTACTAATGAGCAATCAACACCAATCAACTCACGATGGCCAATCGACGGTAGCTGACAAGTCTGCTTGCAGAAACCTGCAAAACAGGATAGGGGAGGCATTGGAATGCAAAGAAAGGAGGGGAGGTATTAGATTGCAAATATAGGAGACCTGACACAGCAGAGCAAAGCAAACCGACAGCAGACCGGCAGTAGCACACATAACGCAAGATACGCCAGGTCCAGGAAAGTACAAATGAAAGTAGGCTGCTGGATGCATGCCAGAAAATGGTAGGTGCAATGTGCAGAAATGTAAAGGGAAGGTCAAGAGGTAATCCACAGCAGCCAAATGTAATTCAACACCAAAGGCACCACAATAGTAGTTCCGGCAGTAAAACACATAAGATACCCTGTAGCTACGATCGTACATACACACCCTATGACATCATCGGTGTTCACAGCACAATAGTATAAAGTGTGAAAGCACCCAACATACACCTATGTATTCCCAAACACTGCACCATAGGTGTAAACACACGGGAAACTTTTAAAATGTACATGTTGGGAGCTGCCATAGCTGTGATTCATCAGCATGTGTTAGAGACTGACGGTGTTGTGGAGGATGATGCCGACAACCACCGCAGGCTTTGGAGGAGAAGGAGAGTGTTCAGACCAAGGGTAACCTACCAGGGGCTACATGACCTGGAGATAGTAGAGCGTTACAGGGTGGACAGGGACATCTTACAGCAAATAGTGGAGCTGTGCCGGCCACGCCTGAGAACCAGAAACAGCAGAGGGGAACCCATCCCAGTGGACATGAAGGTATGTGTAAGCCTGCAAATACTGGCCACAGGTACCTTTCAAAGGCCAACTGGAGATATAATGGGGATCTCACAGGCATCAGCATCCAGGGTACTACACCAGTTCCTGGATGCCATGTTACCACATGCCATTGAGCAGATATACTTTCCCCGAACTCAGGAGGAGTTGGCCAGCAATATGTGCCACTTCCACCATGTGGCACACTACCCGGAGGTACTGGGTGCGATAGACTGCACGCACATACAAATCAAGTCACCACCCAGTGAGCATGGTAGGCGCTACATAAACCACAAGGGATTCCACTCCATCAACTGCCAGGTCATGAGCAATGCCCAGGGCATTATCATGGATGTGTGTGCTGGCAGCCCTGGAAGCTACCATGACTCCCATATCTGGCATGCCTCACAGCTGTATCAGGTATTTGTCAGGGGGTACATCCCACATGGCCATCTTGTGGGGGATGCTGGCTATGCACTGGAGCCGTGGATGATGACTCCCATCAGAAATGCACACACACCCATGCAAGAATGCCATAATGAGGCACACGCACAAACCAGAATCATCATAGAGAGTGTGTTCGGGATGCTGAAATCACGGTTCCGGTGCTTGGATACATCTGGTGGAGCTTTGCAGTACTCTCCAGGCACGTGTGCCCACATCATCATAGTATGTGCCATGCTACATAATATGATCCTGCGGAAGCAGCTGCAGCAGGGACAAAATGGTGAAGGCCCTCATAGCCCACCGCAATTGCCAAGGCCATTACAGGCACAGAGTGATTCAGACCATGAACACACTGTGCCAGCCCCAGTAGGCAGACAGAGGCGTGCCCAATATGCCTACGCCTTGGCAAAGAGGGAACATATAACACATACTCTGACAGTGTAGGCCCCTACGGACTGACACCTCTCCACCTGCACACACAGTAAAATGGATGGCACACAAACATGACCACCTGTAAATTGTAGTGTATAGGTGGCCCAATGTGTGACTCCTATATAGGCAGCCCTCAAACATTGTACACATAACAGCTAGTGGAACACGGAATGTCAACACCTGAACAGTACATGAGCCTTACAGCATATGGTGGTGCTGTGTGACTGTCACGTTCCCCGCCAGATATATATATATATATATATATATATATATATATATATATATATATATATATATATATATATATATATATGTACACATATGCATATATGTAATACAGATAGAAAGGGCAATAGAGTGATATATGTTGATATAGATGGATTCAGCGATATCTGCAAATATAATAGATAGGTCAACGACATTCATAACACCTTGGAGGTACAAATAAATAGGATACCGCCAACTATGGAATGTGTAACATACCGACATGCGTAACCACGAGGCTGAAAGACCGATAGAACACAGTACCGGAACAGTACAGCCGCGAGTAATAGTATGATGATATGAAGGGACATTTAGTCACTGCTGCCGGTGTTGCGGTCCACGTAGGTACTGTGTTCAACTGTGTTTGTGAGTGCCGTAGTCTGTGTATGTGTGCATTGAGGGTGCCATGCGCATCTCCATGTGACTGTAATGTGTGTGTGTGTGTCCACAATATGTGTCTGTTAGTGCCAAGTCAGAGATAGATCAGTACGGTAGGTGTGGGTATAGCTAGCCATAGGCATACGGTTACCACCTGTCCCACAGTAGGAGGGACAGCACCACCCTGGGCAGGTGTGTCCTGACATAAAACAGTACAAAGGGCAAATGTCCGAGATTTTAGGACAGTAATATGTCCCATATATAATGTAATAGTCGTATTTAATAGTTATGCCTGTATGTAAGAAACGTAAATGTTACATGCAATATGATAAGTAGCCAAAGTCCCACAACAATAGGTATGTATTGAGGATAAAAGTATGTGCTAACCTGTGTACTGACCGTGGCTATGTGTTGGCCTGTAAACACCGCTGTGTGTTCCGCAAGTGTCCAACAATGACCATATGAAAAGGTGGCAACCCATGGCAAACAGGTTCTTTTACCAACACAACCGCAATGACTGCAAATATCTGGCACAGAAATACAAGGGATTGCTGTCACTTACACATATCCCTTGATATATCGCTGCAATTCCGGAGGTATACAAGTAGCAAGCTCACCTGCAGACGATATAGAAACCAATTAACAATGGCCCAACGTACAATCCCGTAACATAAGTCTACTAACTGTTAGCTCTCTAATTAGGGATGGAGCCCACACACATATATATGGAATATGTAGAAATGCAAGCCCCACAAACCTGTATATGCTACGTACACCCACCGACATCCCCCACACTAGAAACTAAAGCAATGCAGACTGTAATAGCAGCACAAACATCCAGTCAGTCAATTACATCTACAGAACCCTCAACATACCGTGTGAGAGACACAATTAAAGGCGTCATGCAAAATTGCAGGCGTTGTATAATGGAACAAACAGCCATGTTACAGGTTTTGTTTGCAATAGTCTGTTATCAGACGTTGGGATGACAGGTACACCCACATGTTGAACCAAATACTCTAGCTGTCACAATCCACGGGGGACATGAATCCAAAGTATACTTGTCTCCATGCATAGCAGTTACAATTACACATAACAAAACACAATACAGACCGTCTCCCCGAAGGTAGGGCAAATAGGCAATGCCCAAGTGGAGAATTCAATTATACCCCACTGTTGCCACTTAATTGGCGAATGGAGTAGCTGCACAGCTGATATGCAAGTAATTAGTCACTCAGGAACACCAATTGGCGGGATGAAACTACATGTTACAGGTATCGACGTATATAAGGATGACTTGCCAGACATTCAAACCGTATGCTCATACCGAATACCATTTGAAACACTGTGAGAGAGATAGAGACGAAACTCCGTAAAGATAACCAGGTATGTAAGGTTATATATCA
>NC_056731.1:810802798-810935298 GCF_019279795.1 Protopterus annectens | reverse complement strand
GCATAACGCCAATTGTTATGCAAGAAAAAGTCAAAACTATTGCAGTAACTTCATGAAGGTATCTGTAATAAACTGTTGTGCAATACTTGGAATAAGAACTGCTATTTCAACCCAGAAACAATATATATTGTACACCTGCATTTTACCTAGTAATGAATGCTGTCATTCTTAAAGCAACATGATACACATAAACCAAATACATTTACACCTGTATAAAATATGTATACCTATATAAAAATATATACCTATGTAAAAATATATAACTTCAATCTAACTTCACTACTATATTAAAAAAATGTAAATAAAATATACACCATTATTGGGAACTAAGGCAACGGGGAAACATATGGATACTGGGAAAGTATCAACAGCAAAAAATTATAATAGAGCATGCATAGTAGAGTATGGTTCACACACAGAAAACATTAAAAACATTATATCTAGTAGATGGAATGTTTTAGTGGCAGATCAAGAGATTAAGGAGGTTGCAGGTTTACAACCCACATTTGTGTACAAAATGGGAAGAAATGTGAAAGGATATTTAGAGAGAGGTATACGAAATAAGGGAATAGAGAATATAAATAAACATACAACCAAATGTGGGGCATGTAATCAATGTTTTGTTATAAATGAAAGTGATGGACTAATCTTGAACAAAATTAATAAAACTAGGATTAGGTTTGTGAAAGGGAATTGCTCCACTAGATATGTGACATACTTGGCCAAGTGCATGGAATGTTTTGCATACTATATAGGAAAAATGGAGTGATGTTTTAAGAAGAGGATATATGCCCATTTATATAGTATAAGGTCAAAGGATAATAATAATGCACTTTATAGTCATGTAGAGAAATCAGGAACAGAACACAAATTCACCTTTGGTATATTGGAGAGTATAACTCCTGATCCTAGAGGGGGGGGATGTTAAAAATATTTTGGCTTGTAGAGAAGTATGGTGGCAGCTCTTTACTGATGCCACCCCCCCCCCCAGATTAAATGAGCACATATCAATTAAACCTCTTTTAGATAAAAGAAGATGAGTAGGTCTTGATATTTAATATATAGTCCTTTCAATTTAGGACGGTATTTACACTACAATGTTATTGATGTTATTAAGTATGTTTGATATTAAATATTTCATTATTTTTATTTATTTTATTATTTTATTTTATTTTATTTTTTTTTTTATTTTTTTTTTGAATATAGTAGTGAAGTTAGATTGAAGTTATCATATATTTTTACATAGGTATATATTTTTATATAGGTATATATTTTTTTATACAGGTGTAAAGGTATTTGGTTTATGTGTATCATGTTGCTTTAAGAATGACAGCATTGATTTTAAATTTTGGCGCCAATTAGGTTATTTAAACTGTTTGAATACGAAAACATTTGTTCTGATGAAGCTCACATTTTAGTGAGTGAAAGCGCTTAACGTTGTGGAATAAATATTATTGCTGTTTTTACTTATAACAGTGGAACTTGTGTTTTTCTATCGTTTGGGACATTTGGATGTACATTTGCGTTCTAGAGTGGTGGTTACAAGGTATCAAGTTGGACTGAACACATTGTTACACTTGTACCTAGTAATGAATAGGTTACCTAGTATCTATGTCATCATTGCATTATATGCATGTGTGTTCAACTGTCACTGCAGTGTACTATAACACTGTAGTATTACTACCAGATCATATTTTATTTCCAGGTAAGCTCTAGGTAAATATCAGTCAATCAGATTGCAACAGTGATTCAGTAGCTCACTTTATTAAATACTGTGTATGAAGTACATTTTACACACACACAGACCAGGGTTCAAATCCAGTGTTATGTACTAATAAATATTATTGATTCAGATATGTTATGATGACAGATATTCTCTCCACAGGGGTGATTGGTACATGGGTGAGGTAGCCTATAATGGCAGCCTATAATATGTGTGAATAATTGTTTATTCAGACTTCACAGACTGTTAAAAATCATTACCATGAATGTGCTAGTAATGTAAAAAATAAAGGAAATATGTGACAGAATAATAACATATATTAACATAAAATGTGCACTCTTGGTATGGCTGTATGCCTGGTGTGTCATGGAAAGTTTGCTGCAGTCAATTACTACATGTGATGCACATGTCCCCTGCAGGGACTGCTGTTGGGTTCTATCCCCATGCCTGCCAGACATATTACAGTAGCAGTCATATATTGATTACAGATATAATTCTCTCCACAGGAACTGCAGGTAAATGGGTGAGCTAGCTCATATTATTGTGTAAATATGTGGGGGGGGGGTTAAGATGTCACAGACTATTGCAATCGTTACCACCAATGTGTTATTAATGCAGAAAATAAATGAAATACATGAAATAATAAAATATGCTAAAATAAAACAAATAAATACAAAATGTGTACTCTTGGTATGTATGGCTGTATGCCTGCTGTGACTTGGAAAGGTTGCTGCAATGAGTTACTACATGTGATGCACATGTCCCCTGCAGGCACTGCTATTGGGCTTTATCCCCATGCCTGCCAGATGTATTATATTAGCTGTCACTTATTGATTAATGATCTCATTCTCTCCACAAGAACTGCAGGTACATGGGTGAGCTAGCTCATATTATTGTGTAAATAAGTTTTTTTTTCTGATGTAGACTGATGACATTATTACCACCAATGTCCTATTAATGTATAAAATAAAGATAATACCTGAAAATATAATAGTAACATAATTAAATAAAAGAAATAAATAAAATGTGTACTCTTGGTATTGATGTATGCCTGCTGTGTCTTGGAAAGTTTGCTGCTGTCAATTAATACATGTGATGCATAAGTTCCCTGCCATCACTGCTATTGGTTTTTATCCCCATACCTGCCAAGCAAGTCATTATGGTTGTTTACTCTCTTTGCTGTACACATGCATGTCTCTCAAGTGTCATACTGTCAAGGAATGTATTTACTGTTGTGTAATCCCTCTGTCACAGATGTATAATCAACATGGTTATGTGTCAATAGCAGAGTAACAGTACATCAGCCCACAGTACACCATGGTAGTTAGATAGGTCCACTTGATGTGCAAGTGTTCTTTGTAGTTGTGTACCTGCAGGTATTACTGTTGGGCCCCATCGTGTCCCATGTGGATAGCTTGAGAGGTATGCATGTGCTACAGCACCTATAGGGCACATTTAAACATAAAGAAAGGTAAGACCTATAGAGTAGATAGCATTACTGTAGTCAATGATATAGCCCATGATGATATTAATGGAATGTATCTCTTTCTCTTTCCTCTCCCCACCCCTTATTTTTATACATTTATTATTGTTATATATTGTTTATGGTTTACTATTGACCTATGTTGTTTCATAAACGTTATGTTGAGGCATGTGTTTTATTAATGTTATGTATTACTGTGGTTGCATATTAACATATATTGTTGAATTACCTATTCTGTTGGCCTTATGCTGTAACTGTTACTGACATGCTGTTATTATACTGACTGTTCTGTTATATATTGTTTTGTTTCACATAATATGCATTGAACTTTCATTGGGTTATTTGCAATGTTTTGGCATGCTGTTATTACTAACAAGGGTTTTGTTCATAACTCACCTATATGTATTGGTTTACTTGCATAATCACAGCACATCAGGGTAAGCTGGTTCCTGGTTATCTGCCTACTCTACCTCAGCCAGCCATAGCACTGGGTCCCAGAACATCTGGGACCCAAGTCGGTGCTGCCCTTCCACTGTTCCTGCACCAACTTAGGGTGGAACCACCTCAAGGGACACAGCCTGTCCCCCCTAGGAGTGGGGGTGGAGGGGGTTGTTACCCAGGTTCACCTACTTGCTATGGTACACAGGATTTTTCTTAGGAGCTATGAAAAGTGCCTGTGCTGGATTGAGGGCAGACCCAACAACCTGGTGGGGTCTGGTGGCCCCATTGTCCACCCTCCAGTATGGCTACCTTTGTGGAATTGAAAGAGCAGTGCTGACTGTCCATGGGTGGGGATCTTAGTCACTCTGCTGCCGTCTGGAGACACATGCACCTCAGATTCTACAACATCCTCCCCATCCAAGGTGTTTACTCCTTTATGTGTCACATGACACCCCTGTCAACAGTCTTGTATGTCTTGTCTGTCTGCAAATGCAACCTCTCCTACCCAACATACCTCCCCACATGCACCTACATCCCTCCCCCAAAATTCCACTCTCTCCTTTAAAAAAAAAAAAAAAAAAAAAAAAAAGTGGACACCTGTCCCACAAAAAAATATCGCCCCATACATAGCTCTCCATTTCACACACATAACCAATAGACACAACTAAGTCTTATATTAATTAATGAACATAGTTATGTGTCTCTCTGGGGTGTGAGGCTCCAAATTCCAAATTATGTAATACCTGCACAGCTGTTGGTGTACAATAAATGGAGAGCAATAGTCATTTCCTACACCCTTCCTGCACAACCCTACCTGCCTGTCAGTATGTTTCCCCCTGCTGGCCCCATTTCACCACTATCCCATCACCCCCTTTTTCTTTTCTTTAATAATTTGTAGTGTGGGTTTAAGCAGAGTTAAGTGGCACAATGCACCACACAAACCTACCCAAACCTGTTTAACAGTGCTTAAAAGTGCCTTAACGGCCTTATGTGTTTCCCACAGTGTTAGGCAGATCAGCAAAATAATCACCCCTGCCATGTCTCGAAGCCAGACCCCTGTGAACTACAGCATTGTGCATTAACCCATTAGGCTACCCAGCTCTGAATTAAAACATGTGTTCACAGTAAAATGTACTGATTACCACTGACAGACTGCAAGTACATACAATTGGCAAAACGGGTATGTACCTGGGATTTTGATGCAAACACTATACCAGTACACAGCCAAATAAATAACAATGGATGTACATCAAGCCTGGGATAGCTGGAATTACTGTCAACTGTACAGACTGTTGCAGACTGTTAAGAGTTTTGCCCACAATTTTTGGCCTGGGTTTCATAACACTGTGCATTTCTGGCAAAGTACTGGCAAGTTATCAAAGACTGAGGTGAAGAAATCATGACAGACATTTGAGTGTCAAACATCACACCCTTCAGAAAACACATGCTAATGCAAGTCCTGTTATTCTGTCAACATTCTATATTTGTAGGAGCAATATGTAAATATTGCCCCTAGTTTGGGGCCTTTGTCCCACTTGTATGTATGACATTGTCCAGAGCTCTTGCTCTAACAGATTGACAAGTATGATAGCAGGTAACTGTCTCCTTTCATCAGCAACATCTTTAAACACACCTGTTAAGGCCGTAATGGCAAAGTACATGTGTGTCCAACTGAGATCCTGCTGCACAACAACTGCATTTGAATGCCATGCTCATAATGATGGATCCAGACAATGTGTCACAGACTGTATGAATGCACATATATCTTTCAAATACACATGTTGCTGCCCTAACTCAGTAGCTCAGTCTGTTAAATGCTTTGCATACAGTACATCTTGCTACCTACAGTCCTGGGTTCAAATACAGTGTGCTGCACTTCAGTTACATTCTTGTGACTACAGCAAATAATGACTGAGTCATGCAATTTTAACCCACACAGGTCACTTCTACTGAATTAATAGCTACCCATATTTGCAATTCAAAAGACTGTAGGTTGACTAACTATATGTTGCCTACTACTCTGTCATTGGCACTGTTATATAACAGATGTACCTTAAGCACATCCCTTGAGTAGACTGCAAAGGGTACCCACACACTGGCTGTACTGTAATGACAGAGCTGACGCTGCTGCCTCTGTTACATGTACAGCTTGCTGTCCTTCAAAATGTTCACACTCCCCCTATGTGCCCTAAGCTGCAACATATGCAGCTGTATGTTAAGCTACCTGATACAGACCTACCATACCCACACCTCCAGAACAAGGGATCTAGACACAACCATACATAAAGGGGGGTCAAAGGTTCAGTGACAGGGACATATTCACAGTTTGCCCCTACAAAGAGAGTGAACTGATAGAATAGCAGCTACTGCATCAGCATGCATATTCTGATGGGTATGATGTCTGACACTCACATGTCTCTCCCCCTTACTGACCTCAGCCCACAATGTTTAACACAGAACGGCCAGATAATCACAATGCCATGGAACAATGGCCAAACATTGCTTGCAAAACTGTTGACATACCTCATAACTCTCAACAGTGGACAGCATTTGTACCTACCCTCTGCGATGCTGTAGTCTCCATACCTCACTAGTGTTGACCTCAAAGACTAGGAAAGGGGCCAAGGCCTACATGAAGGCCAAATATATTGCACTGTGGAGCCATGTCATTGGATAATGAAAGTGCAACCCAGCTGTTTTGGATGCAATTCGCAAGTCTGAGCCACAGATTGGTGCACAGGCAATTACCTCTTAATGAGCATTACCTTCAGAATGCAAACAACTATCTATGGGAAACATATCTGTATGTTACCTTATCAAGACAGACTATGATTTAGCAAGACTTTTAATAAGGATTTCTTTACAAAAGGATTACTTCACTCTACCACTTATGTAATACATGCCCCATATACTGGGATGCAGATGGGAGGAAGAAGGTATGGTGAGTAAGGATTACAACAGTAGGTCTGTAGTACATCTATGGGAATTACATGTTGGTGATATTCTGCTGTCCACTATCTACAGGCAGGCCAATTAAGTGTGCATGCTGTGAATCAAATCACAGCTCTGGCCCTCTTGCTCCCTCCAACTGCGGTCTGCCTCTGTACGAAAGCTAGTGGATTATGAGTTACACATACTAACAGTGAATAAGGTTGGACATAGCTGTAATATCACATGATGTACTGTTATTCAGCTCCTCTCAGTCTGTGAATGTCACACAGGAATAGTTCAAATATTGTAAAGGTGTCCCTGACTGTCCCTGATGTACTCTGGTTAGGTCACTGTTTTGGTCGCAATCATACCTCATCACTTGAGAACTATGGCTAGCATAGCATGCACCCCCCTACAGCAGGTATTGAACTCATAGCCATTATTAGTGGGGGAACTCTGGCCTAACCTCAGCAGGACAGTGTACATATTAGCCATACAAAGTAACATTATGACTACACTAACAGATATTACTGTAGAATAAGTGTAGTCTGAGGGGTCTGGCAAATGACAGCCAGACTCTCTATATTCTGACAGCATCCATCAATTACTGGCCAACCAGTTGCCAGACATCCACATGTGTCTGCCAAAAGGGCCACATATATCAGGCACATGTACATATCACACAAACATCTCTGTACTGGAGAGGTATGATGCCTACAGGGAAGATATAGTACAGCAGGTTTGCAGTGCTGTCTTTGTGGTACACTGGTGTTGCTGGACTGTCCACATACAGTTGTAATTATTGCTATGATTATTATTATCATTATTTACATTTATTATTTACATTTGTTTACCAGGCATGTCCACTGGGCCAGAATGAGCCCGTTTTCAGTGGAGGCCTGGGGAGAAAAGCTCCAAATTGACATTCAGTTAAATTACAAATTGGGTTAATAAAACAACAACTAGCTAAAACAAACCTAAAATAGTTACAAATGAGATGAAAAAGTTTAACAGTTATACGTGGATCATAACATTACATAAACATCAGAGAATAATTAATCAATAACTATATACAGTGCAATTGGCAGTGCGTAGTAAATAGAGATATCTAGCAAAGACATGGCAGTGGATAAGGGAGATAAGAAAGAAAAATAAATAGATGAAGTTATGTGTTGCAGATGTAAAAATGGATAGGGATGTGTGAGAGAGATGACAGTGCAGGAAGGGTCAGGTTATATGGGGTATGGAGCAGGAGCATTGCCAATGGGTAGATAGATGAAGGTGGAGGACATTTTTGAAGGAGTTAGCATCATTAGTGGATCTGAGTGCCAATGGGAGTGAGTTCCAGAATTTGGCAATGCAGAATAAGTAGAGTGTTTGACCAGCAGGGAGTGTGGGTTTTTGGATGAGTAGTAAGGTCTCATTTTCTGATCTAAGGGGTCTGTTTGGGTGGTATCTGGATAGAGTGGAGGAAAGGGCTGGACAGTCAAGGGGTTTATAAATTATTTTGTGAGCTATAGTGAGTTGTTGGTAGATAAGGTATTGTGGTAGTTCAAGCCATTTAAGTGTGTGAAGTGAGGAACAGTGGTGGGAGGAATAAGTGGCATTAGTTGCAAATCTGGTGATTTTGTTGTAGGAGGTTTCCATTTTGGTTTTTAGGGAGGTTTGAATGTTAGTGAAAAGAGGGGCACCATATAGCAGGGATGGTAGTAAGAAGGTAGAGGCAAGGGTTTGTTTGGTAGTGGGGTTAAGGAAGAATTTATATCTGTAGAGGGTTCCAAGTTTTTGGTGGATTTTTCTGATGTTGTTGTTAATGTGTTGGTCAAAGGTTAAGCTTTCATCTATGGTAACATCTAGCAATATTGTATATGAGACTTCTATGGCAGTTTTGTTTAGTGAGTAGATTTTAAAGTCTGGATTGTTTATAATGGTGGTTTTCTTAGGAGTGAAAAGAAGTTTAGTTTTGTTGGGATTGAGTGCAAGATGATTGTTAGTCATCCAGTTTTCAATGGAAGAGAATGCTTGCTGTGTACGTATGAGTAGTTTGGGTATGGTATTGGAGGTACAAATTATTGTTGAGTCATCTGCATATTGAATAGCAGAGGTGGTAACACAAGAGTGGAAGTCATTAATGAAAATACTAAAGAGTAGAGGACCTAATATGAATCCTTGAGAGACCCTTGTGGGAGTATCTAGAAATGGTGAGGAGGAGTCTAGCCATCTAGTGAATTGTTCTCTTTTGGACAGGTAGTTAA
This sequence comes from Protopterus annectens, assembly GCF_019279795.1. Taxonomy (NCBI): domain Eukaryota; kingdom Metazoa; phylum Chordata; order Ceratodontiformes; family Protopteridae; genus Protopterus; species Protopterus annectens. The sequence goes on along the minus strand of NC_056731.1, from coordinate 810,926,465 downwards.
AAAAACATAGTTGAGCTGGTGGGGACATACCCAGAGTGGAAAGCTTAGAGAGAAGAAGGGAGTGGGAGATGGTAAGCCATAGATAGGTAAAGGAAGAGGGAGGAAACAAGTTTTCCTTCATTACGAGCTTGGTTAACTGTATTCATGAATGATAAGAGAGCAGTGGTAGTACTGTGGGCAGGACAGAAACTGTGTTGACAGGGAGATAGTAGATTGTTATTCAGTATGTATTGCTGGAGCTGGGTGTTTATGCATTTTCTAGGATTTTTGAGATGGGGACAGTATAGCAATAGGAAGGAAATTGGAGGTATCTGCTATTGCCACCTTTATGTAGGGGAGAATATATGCTTTCTTCTATATGGTGGGTATGTAGTATTCCTGTATTGATCTGTTTAAGAGTATGCTAATGGGGTAGGAGATAGCCCTAGCTGACATTTTAAGGTATTCTGGCTGTGGGTAGTCAGGGGTGCAACCACCTGATTTTAGTTTAAGCAGACATTTTATTATGTAGGGATAGGGGAGAGAGAAAATATAATAGAGGGAGGTTAGCAGGATGGTTATGATCAAAGGAATGATTCGTATGAGAAGGTGGGGGTGGGAAGGAGGCAGTAAATTAAGCCATGGCTTTTACAAATTATGAGTTGAAGACTGAGGTGATTTCTAATGGTGTTTTTTCAGGATGTGGACAGGGGTTGCTGTTTGTGCCAAGATTTAACTGGGTTGGAAATAGAGCTCCAGAATCATCTCAGGTTTTGCTTGAAATTTTGCTATAGTTCAATGTAATGACTTTTTTTTGTCATTAACTAGACTAGATGCTTTACTTTGTTGTGCAGCTGCCTATACCGTTGGAGGTAGGAGAGATTTTTAGTTCTCTGCCATTTTTTCCAAGTTTTGTCCTTAATGACCATGGCCTGTCTGGTGCTTTTAAAAAGCCAGATGGTGTGTTTGGGTTTTACTCTTTTGCGATGGAGAGGAGCATGGCAGTTTAGAACTTTTAGGAAGGTTGAATTGAAAAATTCAACTGCCTCATCTAGTGGAAGGGTCTTTAGTACATTCCAGTTGATAGACCTTAGGTGGTCACTAAAATTAGTTGGGTTAAAATGAGCAAAGGTTCTCATTAGTATGTAGTGATGTTGGTTGGGTAATAGGGAGGTTTTGTGTATGGAGTAAGCACGTTGGTGGTTACTGATATTGCAGGGAAGGGTGCCTGTTTTGGAGAATTTGTTAGGGTCAGAAACTAGAATCAAGTCTATGATTGAGACACCATTATTGGTTTTAGCTGGTCTAGTTATGTCTGTGATTATTTGGGTAAAGTTGTAGAGGTTGATACTAGGGGTGTGGAAAAATCTGATTGATTGAGTTAGTTTATATTTACATCGCCAAGTGTAATTGTTTCATTGTTAATTTTTGTAGAGATCCAGGCTAGGATTTCCTTAAGAAGGGGAATATTGTTGCCTGGGGTAGGTATAATGTTGTTAAACATACGCTTTTGCAATCATTAAGTTTTAGAAAAGCGATTAGTATTTCAGCGTTAGTGAATTGTGGACTAGGAGATGAGTAGGGATTAATGGAAAGACTATGTGGGAAGAGGAGGGCAATGCCTCCTCCTTTTGTGTGGGGTCTGTCTGCTCTTAGGCAGAAGTACTCAGGTGGAAGGAATTCAGAGTCTTTAATATATGGCTTTAGCTAGATTTCAGTAGTGGCATGTAAATCTGGTTTGGTTAGGGATATTCAGGCATAGAATTCAGGCATTGTGTTTCTGATACTTTGGAGGCTGATAGTGGTGAATTTCAATGATCAGTAGGAATAAGTGTGGTTGAGGGTAGAAGGCTTGGGTCCAGGGTTAGGATGAATCTCTCTGCAGAGTGAGAAAAAGAGTTTAGGGAGAGAGTGTATTAAAGTTACTCATTTCCATGTTGCAGTAGGCTGATTTTTAATTGGTAGTGGATTGGGGGTAGAATGCATCATCATGGAACTCATAAACAAAGACATTGGTAACCTCCAAACTCTGGATTCCACCCAGTTCGGGTTTGTGAAAGGCAGATCATGCCTCCTAAACTGATCGACTTCTTTGAGGCAGCCACCAAAGCCATGGATGAGGGTAAGGTGGTTCACACAGCCTATCTTGACCTCGCCAAGGCTTTCGACACCATCCCCCATTCTGGAATTATAGCTAAACTCACTAAACTAGGTATAAATCCCTATGCCATAAGATGGGTTGCCAACTGGCTCACTGACAGAACCCACACTGTAAAAGTTGCAGACTCCAAATCTGACCTCAAGGCAGTGACAAGTGGAGTGCCACAGGTTCCGTCCTGGGACGTCTTCTGTTTGGTATCTACTTCTCTGAAGTACAGGCTAACACAGAAGGCTTCTGGCTGATGGAATTTCACAGATGACTGCAAAGTAGGAGCCATAGTCAAGTCCCCAAATGATGTGGACATCCTACAGAAGGACTTCACTGAGACAGATGCTTGGTGTCAGAGCCATGGCCTCCAGCTCAATGCCAAAAAGTGCAGTGTCATCCCCTTTGGTAAAAACTCTGTACCCATGAACTACCACATAGGCAGCAATCTAATTAACACTGAATGTGTGATAAGAGACCTTGGGATCCAGGTGGACAATAGTCTCTCCTTTGATAGTCACATCACCACAGTAGTCAGGAAGTCCTTCTACGTGGCACACCTCATCATAAAAGGGTTCTCATCCAGGAAAAAAGAGGTCATTGTTCCCCTCTACTCGGCACTCATTAGACCCATTATAGAGTACAACTCCCCTTTTGGAATGTACCTCACAAGACATCTGCAGCAGCTGGAAAGGCCACAGAAGTACCTCACAAAGAGGATTACTGGCCTCAAACAAATGCCCTACACTGACCGCCTCAAAAAACTCCAGCTTTACTCCATAGCATATCACCTACTCCAAGATGATCTCTGCCTAACATATAAAGCTATGTCAAACCCAGAGCTGTTGGACATGCTACACCTAAAGAAATCCCAATCCCTCCAAGCTACATGCTCTAGGGACCGAAACCTTGTCAACACAATAAACAGGACATGCTGGAGGGATAGATTCCTGTCCCAGAGACTTCCTATACTCTGGAACAAGCTACCCATCTATGTCAATCAAAGTTCTTCATTAACACTCTTCAAGAAAAATCTTGATGAGTGGATGGGAAATAGGAAATACACCCCGGGGATCACTTCTGTGTCTCTGCTGGACAGTGGCACAGGAAAATAACTTTCTTGGGTGGCATAAGCTTTGGTACCTTGCTGGCTAGGCTTACGTAGGCCTTTGGGCCGATCGCCTAGTACCTACCTATGAACTTATGAACCTATAAAAAAATCTTATGTTTTGAGAGAAGGAGTGGGTTGGGATAAAAAAGGCTAGAAGATATGTCAGAACAGGAGGTTAGTGTGGAAGAATATATGCCACTGGCTGGTGAGGCCTTGGGGGATAGATGAGGAGTTTTAAAAGATGTTAGCTTTATTAGGGTCTATATTAGCAAATCGAAAATCCCTTTAACCGAATACCTAAACGTTGACACCTATAACGCGAACCGCAAAAATCCCGAACACACTAAACAGTGAAAAATAAAATAACGAACTGTCATAGTCAGCCAACCCCACCACCCGCTACATACTACCTACCCTAACAAAATAAATAAACCACATACATACACTAACCAAACCCTACTTCTAACCTAAAGTAAAGAACCAAAACCCAAATTCTAACCCTACACTAAACCCCACAAACACAACTAACTATGCACTATCCTTAACCCCTCCCTAACCCTAAGGTCTGTAACTACCGCACAAGTCCCCTACAGACATACACCCAAAAAAAATAAATACATATACATATAACAAAACCCTACTTCCAACACTACACTAAACCCCACAAACATAACTATGCACTATCCTTAACCCCTCCCTAACCCTAAGGTCCATATCTACCACACACTTCCCCTGCAGACATACACCCAAAACAAATAAATAATGCACATACATACAGCTAAATAAAACCCTACTTCTAACACTACACTAAATCTTACATATGTTACCTATCTATTAACTTACCTTAACCCATATCCTAACTCTAAAGTCCTATCAAGCGCACACTTACCTTACGGAGCTATACCACAGATGGGCCAACCATTGCATTTCAACATTTCCATTTTTGCTGTTTTGGACATTCGAGGTTTACGTATTTCGCACAATATGTGTCGCTCTTTCCGTATTCGTGATTCCGATCTTTCACTCTGCTAATAGGTACCTGCTTTATTAGTATAAGTAGTAAGAGCGAGAGAGAGAGAGATTGTAAGGTGAAGTGGGAAGGAGGGGAAGAGAGTCATTGTTCGAATACAGTTAAGTGTTGTATAGGGGGAGAATATTGGTGGTGCCAAGATATACTGAGGGGGAAATGGTCTGTAACTGAAACAGGAGGGGTGCATTGGCTGGTGGAAGAGGTTGGGTTAGGGGAAAGGGAAGTGGGGTTAGATTAGGCAGTGATGGGTGGGTCTTTTGTAAGTATAAATGTAATTGATCTAGGAGTGGGTGGAATGGGGTAGGGTAGGGGAGCGGAGTGAGCCTGAGTGGACCGAAGGGCGAATGGAGCAGGTTGAGCCAGAGGAATAAGCATGCAAGAACAGAAAAAACAATCAGGTAAGCAGTATGGCTGACAATAGTATGAACACTATAAAGCTCAGCGTTAAATAATGCTAGAGTGAAGCTACAGCTATGGAACAGAAAAATGGAGAGGAAAAACAGGAGGATATGGGGTTTGGAAAAGCTGGGAGAAAGTGGCCTTAGCATAAGTCATACTTGATGAGCAGGGGAGAGGCAGGTTTTAGCATTAATTACGCTCCTAGAAGTTCTTAATGCTAGCTGTGAAGGCAGAGTTGTAAAGATACATATGTTGTATAATAACACACACTTATTTGACAGTGGCTGTATGACATAGTAGTGGGACTTTGCCCATAGGGGACACACCACAGTAGATGGCATTGATGGGTGTGGAGACATTCATTATATTCTGTCATGGCACACAGGGACATAACTGGTATTGCTACTATGTTGGTGATAGACACACATGTACTGTGTTGGTAGACTGTGGGGTATGATGTGGGACGTAGCAGCGGATAGTGCAGTCCATTTTGGTTGTGCAGGGTCTGTTGATAGTGGATGCCCACATATCTGGTCTTGTGATGTGTTTTCCTCTTGTTGTCTTTCAGGAAGGATGTATTGAAGGAGGCAGTCACCATTTTCACCCACTGAAAATAATGTTATCCTGGATGGCCCCAGACTGCATCATGACATTCTCCTGTTCAGGGGTTATCAGCATCATGAAGAACGTGCAGCACTGTGGGCTGACTTCGTCATGGCAATCAACCATATAGGCCAACAGGACAGGACGTGTGAGCAGGTCCAACACCAGGCCATAGATACGGTCAATGCTGTATGGCAAAGGGCAGCCACTGTGGCCAGGGACCATGCTGCCACCTGTGGAGGGCCTGCAACAGAACAACCAAAGTCAGCCACAGAGGAATTCCTGGTGAACCAGGGAAAAACCACTAGCTCACAAGCAGCCATCACCATATACATCATGGAGGTGGGTACCACAGCAGTCACATTACAGGAGCGTCCAGGTAAGCTTCCTTTGTTCATCACTGTAATACTGTATCAGTCATTTTGGCAGCCTCTGCATGCCAGCACTTGAGTGTCAGGTCTATCTGCATTGTGGAGAGAGTTTGGTTTTAATGACAGTTGTGCACACATATGCAGAATGTCAGCAATGTAGGCAGTATCACATTAGCTATTATACATGTGGATATACTCACATATTACCCTGTAACAATGCCACATTTGGTAATGCTGTCAATACCTTTCCCTCAGATTTCCATAGGTCCATCAGGTGTGGCCAGAGTCCAAGGTCCTGTACCTGGTAAGTGTGATACTCTTGTTTTATGGATGATATATACGCTAAGAATGTTAAGAGCTGCCAGTTTGACCTAGGCACAGCTGTTATGCTCAGCCAGAGTAGACTAGGTTGTATATTCAATTGTGCAATTGTGGATCAGATAACTGGAGTGCATTGAATGGGTAATCACAGTCATGTGTTTTCAGGAACATGGACACATTTGCACTTAATTTTGAAGGACTCTGCAGCCTACTATACAGAAGGCAATCACTCACAGATGCCTGTTCACACACAATATGGAGATGGTACATACCTGAGGCAATGATACTATAACTGGCATATTATGTTCACGAAGGGTACACTGTGTTTTAGGGGTATGTCTATCAGATACACTCACATATTGCTCATCTCACAGGTGTATCACACTGGCAACATTAACTGGATGTGGCTGCAATGCATGTTATAAAGGTCCTGTCTTGTATGTTGTTGTGTGTTTGTGTGTTGTGCATGGGATCAGAAATAAGATGTGTGTTGTTTAATGCAGCTCTGGCTCATCACATGTATGTGTCTGTGTGGATTACCATACATAATACTGCAAGTAGCAATGTACTTATCTTGGCTTCCTCCTCGGAGGTGAATGTAGGGGCTGGACTCTGTCCCCCTCACAACTTGATGTTAATATGTCATTGCACTCTGATGATGATGGTGGCCCTAGTGAGGCAGAGATGGGGTTGTTAGGGGCTGAATCTGTCCCATGGGTTGACATCTCACTTCCTGCCCCATTGTCCCCGCACACAGTCAGTATGCTCATGCATAATCAGTCACCTGAGGCCACAGATACAGGACAGAGTGTGGAGACATCAAACAGAATAGTGTGGCAACTATGGCATCAGGGAGTGTAGACACTGGCCATAGCCAGAGACCTGGTGAGGTCCCAGACAGGCAGATTGACAGGGGTGCTCAGAGGAGGACTGCTGCCCATCCACCACTTGTCACATCTGTCACATCATGGGTCACCCGGCACATGTTTCGGTCCATCATGTAGGCACAGGCACATTCCAAATGTAACATCAGATGGATGCTCAGGATTATGGATGCAGCACAGTCTGACATCCGTGACTGCCTCCACCACATTGGTGATGCCATGGATTGTTTCACTGATGTAGTGGACAGATGGTGGGCTGTACATACAAATGTAGGTGGTGGAGGATAGCATTTATGCCTAGGTAAAAGTAGGCTATTTAGGGCCAGCAGCTAGTCACAGGGCAGTAAAATGCATGACCATTGCACACCCTTATGGCCATATGAGTATGACTGCATATGAATATATTTGCACACACACAGTTTCCTGTTGTGAGATTAGAGCTGTTAAGGTGGATGACATCAGCAGGCCTTGTAAAGGAGGCCAATGGAGAGGTTGATGGGTAGTCACAGGGCCTTAAAGGAAAACAACAGGATATTAAAGCAGATTCCCCAACCTGCTGACTCTTCCAGTCCCTGTTCTTTGATAAAGCTTAAAAAAATCACCCTTGCAGCTTTAAAAAATAACCCACTCAACTGTTTTCCCTGTTCTGCTTCCTAGCTTTCTATACTGTTTTTGTTTCACTTTGCAAACCAACTTGAAAAACCTGTAGCTGGCTCTGAAATTATGATGTCACATCTGCCATCTTCTCTTGGTCTAGCTATCGGGATGTTTCCTCCCCCAAAGTGATGTAATCCCCGCCTGATTTGCATGCTGTATAGAAGAGCCAGTGTTCCTCCCACATTGTGATGTTAGACCTGCCTTACCCAGCCCACTCAACCTAATAAAACCCATGTGGTATGTGGAACTCTTTTTCATTGTACATGTATCCTGTCGACTGCATTTGTTTGAGGGACGACTGAAAAGTTTGGATTGCCTGCATCTTCGCCTGCATTTTTTGCTTCATTGGTAAGATAAGTCTTCCTAGTGAATTAAAAATGTAATTCTACACACAGCCCATTTGAATGCACTTCTAGCCCTATTTTGTGCTGCCTGATATAGTTTATGACTCTCTTCTGAACAGGAATACTCTCTTCCTCCCTATGAGGATTCTGCTGCTGAAGAATCTATCCCTTCAGCCTCTCCTCCTGAGGATTATTCTTTTGGGGAAACCCTGCATACCACTTCCACTGGGAGAGCCAAGACTACTCAGAATCTAAGAAAAGGCTCAGAGATTTTTCTTTACTACCTCAGCACAGGCCTCTTGCTATCCCCCCTGTTTTAGACATTGTAGATGATGTATTTTCAGAGTCCGGCCTGTCTCCTGACTCTTTACCCCCTGCACCTGTTAAGCCAGACAGATACTACAGGGTTCCAGATTCACATAAATGTCTTTATAAAAACCCTGCAGCTGACCCAGAAACTATTTCTCAGGGTCTCAAAGGGGTCAAGGCTTCCACTGCAACAAACCCTATCCCCTCTGATAGGGATTCAAGGGCACTGGACAAATGGGAAAAAAGGTTTACACTTCTGCTACCTTGGCTGAGAGGGCTTTAAATTGTCAATTTCATATGCTTAAATATCAGCAATACTTAATGTCACTGCTTAAACAGAAAATATTAACAAATTATGAATGTGTAGAAAATAAGGAAATGCAGGATTTATTGCATGCAACTGAACAAGTGGGAAGGCATACTTTGAAATTTGGTTTTGATTCTCTGGAGGCCTCTTGCAGGGCCACTGTTACGGGTTCTGTCATTAGGAGGCATGCTTGGTTAAAGGAACAGAATCTGCCAGATCATGTTAAAGCTAAATTATTAGACGCTCCATTGCAGCATGATACTTTGGTGTTAAAGCAGAGGAGGTGTTGAAGAAAATGGAGGACAAAGCAAAGTCTATGCAGACAGTTAAGGATTTCTTACAGGTGCAGCCACCCAGATTTAGCAGGAACTGGCCCACAAAGAATTGGTCCTTTCCGGTGTCAGACAGGCCACAAAGAGGCAGATAGAGATGCCCCAGAGGCAGATCCTACAGGCCTAAACAATGGGGTGCTACTACCTCCAAAAGCAGAGAAGACAAATCACAGCTATACAGGAAACAGTCCCAATGACTTTCCTCTGCCAGCACCAAGCACTTATCTTTTGGCAGCCCCCTTAGGGGGAAAACTAGCACTTTTTTCACAAAATTGTCACATGATCACCTAGGACAAATGGGTCTTGAATATAGTGTCTCAGGGCTACAGGTTCCACTTTCACACCCTGCCAAGGGCAAAAGGTATGCCAGACCTGCCATATAATCAATGGGCAGAGGCACAAAAGCAAGTTTCATCCCTCATGGACATGAGGGCCATTCAGCGAGTACCACAGCAAGAGCAGGGACAAGGATTTTACTCAAGACTTTTCTTGGTACCCAGAAAGGACAAAGCCTGGAGACCAATACTGGACCTGTCTATTCTAAACACATTTCTGGACGTTCCAAAATTCAAAATGTTGACTCTGCAGCAGCTTCTGCCCATGCTGGGCAAGAAGGCTTGGCTTGTAACTTTGGACCTAAAAGAGGCATACCTGCATGTCCCAATCAGACAATCTTGCAGAAGATACCTCAGATTCATAGCTGGCTCAATGCACTACCAATTCTCTGCACTGCCCTTTGGCTTATCTACTGCACCCAGTGTCTTCACAAAATGCCTGGCACCAGTAATTGCATTTTGCAGACAAAGAGGAATTCAAATATATCCTTACTTGGACGACTGCCTTATTCAAGCAGAGAACAAGGACATTCTACTAAAGCATCTGGCATTTGTAAAAAGATTACTAATTTGCCTAGGGTACACAGTAAATGAAAATAAATCAAAACTAGTACCCTCTCAAGAGATAATATTCCTGGGTGCAAGCTTAAATACAACTGCCCAGATGGCTTATCTCACGCCAGACAAACAAAGGCAACTGACTTCTTACTTCAAAATGTTGGCAACAAAGACCCAGTTATCTACAAGAAAAATTCTGCAGGCTTTGGGCTTCATGGCATCCTGCATCCTGCTAATTCCATATGCCAGACTGCATATGAGGAAACTACAGTGGTATCCAAAAAGTGTTTGGACTCTACATGGCCATAGCCTGGAAACATTAATTACCCTCATTCCCTGCCTGAAACAGGAGTTTCGATGGTGGGCACAGGCCTGTCACCACAACAAGGGACAGCTATTCACTTTACCCACAGCCAGACAGACACTAACAACGGATGCATCAGATTATGCCTAGGGGGCCCACATGGCAGAAAAATGTATTCAGGCACATGGCCCACAAACCAGATGCATCTTCATATCAATCAAAAAGAGATGCTTGCTGTTCAAAATGCCCTGACAGCTTTCAAGGATCTACCTCATCCAGGACAACTACTGATAAAGACGGACAATACTACAGTCATGTGGTACATAAACAAGCAGGGAGGCACACATTCCTACCCCCTCTGCAGACAAGCCATGACTTTGTGGTATACAGCATTGACTTATCAAGTTCACCTGCAAGCACAATTCCTGCCAGGAAAGATAAATACTCTGGCAGATGAACTAAGCAGAAACCTCATGGATCCCCATGAGTGGAAACTGGATCCACAAGTCTTCAGCACGATAACAAGGAAATGGGGATGCCCAGACATAGATCTGTTTGCATCCCCTCACAACTGCCAACTACAGAGATTCTGCACAAGGACTTATCACAAGCAAGCATGGAAAGTGGATGCCTTATCCTTCAGCTGGAAAAAACTAATAGTATATGCCTTTCCTCCACTGCCTCTTCTCCCCGAAGTACTCCTAAAGGTCAGACAAGAGAAGCCAAAAATGATACTGGCCAAGCCAGCACTGGTACCCAATCCTAAAGAACTTGTGTCAAGGTCCAGCCTCTCTTACTGACCCAACAAAACAATCAGATCCTGCACAGCCAACTCAGGACCTTAAATCTGGCAGCATGGCAGATAATGTAGCCATTCAGAACACTCCTCTCTCCAAAGCTGTGATGGATGTTATTTTGGAGGCCAGGAGGCCCAGTACCTGAAAATCTTATTCAGAAAAATGGAAGAGATTGTGTGCTTGGAACCAGGCACAAGGAATTGACACGTTTGTTGCAAACATTCCGCAGATTTTACAATACTTAACTGAGATGCTGGACAGAGGCCTATCCTTTTCATCAATTAAGATCCATGCCTCTGCCATTTCAGCCCATTACAATACGGAACCACCTATCTTTTCTCATTCTTTAATAAGGCAGCTCAGAGGGGCCAAAAACATAAGACCTCCAAGGAGAGCACCAATACCTGCATGGGACCTCAATTATGTCTTGGAAAAACTCATACTGCCTCCTTTTGAGCCAGCCTCAACAGCTGATATAAAATTCTTATCCTGGAAAACAGCTCTGCTCCTAGCAATAATCTCTGCAAGATGAGTCTCAGAGTTACAGGCACTCATGGCTGTGGAACCTTTTATCATTTTCCATCCAGACAGGGTTTCTCTGAGGACAAACCCGACATTTATGCCTAAGGTGGTGTCCAGTGTGGCCCTTAACCAAACCATTCACTTGCCTACCTTTTACCAAACCCACAGAACAAGGGTGAGAGACTTCTGCATTCTTTGGACATACACAGACAGCTACGCTTCGACTCGGACAGAACTAAAGCTTTCAGAAAGACTGAGCAACTTTTAGTGGCATATGCTGCAAGATCACAAGGAAAGGCTATCTCAAAACAGACTATTTCAAAATGGATAGGCCATTGCATTAGTTTCTGCTATTCACAACATGGCAAATCACTGCCTAAGGATATTAGGCTACATTCAACCAGAGCAGCAGCCTTCCTCAGAGAAGTACCAACCAAAGACATCTTAGAGGCTGGAACTTGGAGTTCGGTGCACACCTTTACAAAGCACTACCACTTACCTCTCTACTCTAAATCCAGAGCAGGCTTTGCCACTGCAGTTCTGCAGGGCCTCATAGCCTCTCCTAATTCTATTTAGCCCCAGCCACCCATCCTCAGCTTTGGGATTCAACCCAAGAGTAATGACGGCAACAGTGAAACACGATAAACATAGTACAGTTGTGTACCTACCATAAATGTAGATGTTAGAGTGTATTCACTGTTGCAGTCCAGGTTACCCTCCCACCATCCCCCTTACTTTTGCTGGGTCTTATCTGTACTTCTCTATTCTATACAACCTATGTGGTGTATTTGCTTGTAGATGAAGGAAATGATTACCTTAGTGCATGCATGTTTATTGGCATAATTTTTAGCCTACCCTTTTGGGGGCACCTGACATCTGGGGCAAGAAAAACTGAAGAAAATGGCGTCGGTTGCATCTTTTATACCCCTGGCACACTGACGTCAGGGATGAGGTGACAGCAATCGACGCCGGACCAAGACTTTGGAATTCAGGCCGACTGTGGGTAGCCTGCCAGCAGGATAACCCAAGAGTAATGACTGCAACGGTGAATACACTCGAACATCTACATTTATGGTAGGTACACAACTGTACTTTCTGCTGAGTCAGAGTAGCAGGAGCATTTGTTATGAATGGAGAATACTATATAATTTCATCAGCGGCACCCATTTGTTTCCACTTATATGTATTATTAGCATTGATATTTTGCAATAACACTGGTCTTGTACAAACTGACCGTTCGCTCAGGTTTGCTAGATTGTCTTACTGTAACACATCAGTAGCTTTAGTGGTGTTAATTGTACCGTGCCAGATTTTTCAGTTATGGACATCGAAATTGCTTTATCAGCATAGGCAGCATGATTAGTGATGTGTGTGAATGCAAGCAAGGGGCAAGTGTGTGTGTGTGTGTGTGTGTGTGTGTGTGTGTGTGTGTGTGTGTGTGTATGTGTGTGTGTGAATGCAAGCAAGGGGCAAGTGTGTGTGTGTGTGTGTGTGTGTGTGTGTGTGTGTGTGTGTGTGTGTGAATGCAAACAAGAGGCAAGTGTGTGTGTGTGTGTGTGTGTGTGTGTGTGTGTGTGTGTGTGTGTGAATGCAAGCAAGGGGCAAGTGTGTGTGTGTAAATACAAGCAAGGGGCAAGTGTGTGTGTGTGTGTGTGTGTGTGTGTGTGTGTGTGTGTGTGTGTGTGTGTGTGTGTGTGTGAATGCAAGCAAGGGCAAGTGTGTGTGTGTGTGTGTGTGTGTGTGTGTGTGTGTGTGTGTGTGTGTGTGTGTGTGTGTGTGTGTGTGTGTGTGTGTGAATGCAAGCAAGGGGCAAGTGTGTGTGTGTGTGTGTGTGTGTGTGTGTGTGTGTGTGTCTGTGTGTGTGTGTGTCTGTGTGTGTGTGTGTGTATGTGTATGAATGCTTACTAAGCTGGGCATTAATCCCTATGTCACCCGATGGGCTGCCAACTGGCTTACTGACAGAACCCACGCTGTAAAAGTAGCCCACTCCAAATCCAGCTTCTGACAAGTCAGAGTACCTCAGGGGTCAGTCCTGGGACCGCTCTTGTTTGGCATCTACTTCTCTGGAGTACAGGCCAACACTAAGGGATTCTGGCTAACAAAGTTCACAGATGACTGCAAACTGGGAGCCATTATTAAATCCCCAAATGTTGTGGATACTCTAGAAAAGGGCCTTACAGAAACAGATGCTTGATGCCAGAGCCATGGGCTCAAGCTCAGTGCCAAGAAATGTATAGTTATCCCTTTTGGGGAAAAAACATGTACCCATTCTGGGACATGCTACACTTAAATAAATCCCAATCCCTCAGAGCTACATGCTCCATGGATCTAAACCTTGTCATCACAATAAACAAATGCTGGAGGGATAGGTTCCTGACTCAGAGACTGCCCAGACTCTGGAATACACTACCCATACATGTCAAGCAGACCACCTCTTTGGTCCTTTTCAAATGGAACATTGACGATTGGATGGGAGAAAGAAATTAACCCCGGGATCACGTCACTCACCCTGCTAGACAGGGATCCAGGGTAGAAAATAGTGTGGACATAATAGCCAGGGAATTTTTATGGCTAGGCTTGTATAAGCCCTAGGGCCAAAAGCCTAGTACCAACCTATGAACCTATAGTTAACAGACTGCTATCAGAAGGAAGAAGCCCTTGGGTCATTTTAGCTGTTGCCAAACAAACTTTGTGTCTGTGTGATAAGGGGCAAGTGTGTGCACATCTGTGTGATAAGGAGCAAGTGTGTGCACGTTTGTGTGATAAAGGGCACTCTGCCAGTATCTGCTGAATTTTACAAAACCACTTTTATCTCTAAAGCTGTCCCAGCACAATCTGGTAGTTAGATGTAACTTTAAATACACTATACTGGTATGTTCTTCATATACTGAATTGATAAAGTCTGTTTTGTGATTTATGATTTAGTGTTGAATTGTCACTTAATTCCATTAGGTACTGGTGTGCCTTTGCTGGGTAATTATTTCCCTGTGGTTGTGGAACTGTGTAGTTATAAAGACAGGAAGAATTTGATTGTTCCCAGGTGGTGTGGGCATGGTTGCTTAACCCTCCCCTCAAAGTTTTGCAGCCATGTTTGGATGGATTTGGATCAGGGTGATTGCAGTTTATAGGTCTCCTTTTTGCTGTGATTTATGTAAGACCCCTAAAGTGGTAAGGATGAAAGTTTAAAAATAAAACATCCTTCATGAAAGGTCTGAGGTGGAAGATTGTGTATGTGGTCATGCTGATAAGAACTGGAAATTCCTGTGTTACCACTAATGTACAGTAGACAGTTTATTGGACTGTGCTGTAGAAGCTGAATCTGTGGACAGGTTTACTGAGCTGTGTAAAGTAGGGCTCACTAGTGTTGGAGTAAAGTACTTTAATAATATTGTAGGTGGAAAACTGTTCAATGGGTGCATTTCATGTACAATTTGAATGGAGCAGCTTAATGTCTAAGATCTGTGTAGGCATGTGTTTCTGTTTCTGATGTCTACACAGCCAAAGTACATAATTACTCGTGCATTCCTCGGATGAAGGCCTGGGGTCATTCTTGGTGTTGCCAAACAAACTTGTGGTTAGGTGTGTGAAAGGGCGAGTGTGTAAGTTGAGTGAGTGTGGTGTGTGAGCTGAGTGAGTGTGGTGTGTGAGTTGAGTGAGTGCGTGAGTTGAGTGAGTGTGGAGGGGTGAGTGTGGGGGGTGAGTGAGGGTGGGTGGGTGAGTGAGTGTGGTGTGTGGGTGGGTGAATGTGGGGAGTGTGGGTGAATGAGTGTGGGTGAGTGAGTGTGGTGAGCGAGTGTGGTGAGTGAGTGTGTGTGTGTGGTGAGTGAGTGTGTGTGGTGAGTGAGTGTGGGTGGGTGAGTCAGTGGGTGAGTGAGTGGGTGAGTGTGTGTTGAGTGAGTATGGTGAGTGAGCGAGTGTGGTGGGTGAGCGAGTGTGGTGGGTGAGCGACTGGGTGAGTGTGGTGAGTGGGTGAGTGTGGTGAGTGGGGAGATTGGCTGTGGGTGAGTGCGGTGGGTGGTGAGTGAGTGTAGTGAGTGAGTGTGGGTGGTGAGTGTGTGTAGGTGGGTGGTGAGTGAGTGAGTGAGTGTAGTGAGTGGGTGTGGGTGAGTGAGTGTGAGTGGGTGAGTGTGGTGGGTGAGTGAGCGGTTGAGTGTGGGTGGGTGAGTTAAATGTGGGTGAATGAGTGAGGGTGGTGAGTGAGTGTGGGTGGGTGAGTGAGCGTGGTGAGGGTGGTGGGTGGGAGTGAGTGTGGGTGAGTGAATGTGGGTGAGTGAGTGAAGTGTGTTGGGTGAGGGTGAGTGTGGTGAGTGTGGGTGGTGAGTGAGTGTGGATGAGTGAGTTGAGTGTGGTGAGTGAAGTGTCTGAGTGAGAGTGAATGGTGAGTGTGGTGAGTGAGAGTGAGTGTGGTGAGTGAGTGTGGTGAGTGAGTGTGGTGGGTGAGTAGTGGGTGGTGAGTGAATGTGGTGGGTGGTGAGTGGTGAGTGAGTGTGAGTGAATGAGTGTGGTGGGTGAGTGAGTGAGTGAGTTGAGTGTGGCTGAGTGTGGTGAAGTGAGTGGGTGAGTGTGGTGAGGTGAGTGGGTGAGTGAGTGAGTGTGGGTGAGTCTCATTTTTGGATGTAATTTCTAAATTTTTTAAACTTTGTTTTTGTATTGTCATATTGCTTTACATTGCCCTACCAATATGTGACAAAGTACAGGCAGAAGCACAGTAACAGTTGCAAAAACTAAGAGCATAAATTTGCAATAACCATGCATATACATTAATTGCATGTTTTTACATAAGAAGCAGATGTCTGTCACAATTAATCGACAACACTACATCAGATTACAAGAAGTATGCAATACCGTAATTTTTTTAAATTATGTCTTAAAAAAGCATGTTGGTGCTGTCATGCAAGTCTGTGAAATATTTCATGTTTATAGTGTGTCATTTGTTAGCTATTTAATCAAACAGGAAGGAAAAATAAGTGGGAGTTTGATGCTTTGCAAAACGGTGATTATTCCCAGTTCTATGTAGCTTGGTTCTAAATTTGACCGGAGGAGTGCAACAAAAAAAGTGTCCCACTGTAAGGAGGGAAAGGCTGACAAGAAAACAGTACATTACTCTGGTCACCTGCTGTGAGCTGTCAATCACATGCAGATAATGGGTCAAATTACCCTTAGCTCTTTGACAGCTAGGGAAGGTAGATGTGAAGTGGGAGGGGAGATGCCTTGAAGAACTAGATTTCAGCCTTCACAAAAGAAAGCAAGTTAGCATTTCTAAGAAACAAAAGCAATAAAATGCACTTTTCAGTTCTGTTCTGTAGCATTTGTACTGCTTGTGTTTGAAGTAGTCATTGAAAAAAGGATAACATTTTAACCAAAAGTAGGGGACTTTAAGACAGCAGTGAATGCCTGTTAAGTCAATTAAGTGACAGCAGCTTAAGGGAAAATGTGGCAGATCTGATGCAATTTTTTGGAGACAAACAATGCATTCTGGGATACTTAGAGGCAGAGTAAACAGTCTGAATTATTTCAAAATGCCAGCCCCCATGTGGTCTGAGTCAGAAATTGCATATAAAAATATCTAAAAAGCTCTAAATAGTCCCAGAGTGCTGTTAAAATGTAGAAAACACCAAACCATGATGAAATAAATATGTTTTTTGTGTCTGAGTGTGCAGTTGTCCTTTAAAGTTTATAATCATTCCACAGAGATAGACAATACAAGCATGTGTACACTACTGCAAGGGGATATAGTTACACACACACAGAGTTGCCTGTTGTGAGATTAGAACCTCTACCTATCTAGTGGTATACACTGTAGTACTTATTTCCTGCACCACAGAGCTTATCTGCTATTAGATTGTCAGCCAGTGCTCTTAAGGTGGATGATGTCAGCAGGTCTTGTAAAGGAGGCCAATGGAGATGTTGACAGGTAGTCACAGGGTCTTAAAATGTACAACCATCACACAGAGATAGGTGATACAGGCATGTGTACACTGCTGCAAAGGGATATATTTACACACACACACACACACACACACACACACACACACACACACACACACACACACACACCTGTTATTAGATTGTCAGCCAGTGCTGTTAAGGTGGGTGACATCATCAGATGTTGACAGGGAGGCCAATGTTCAGTAAGACACTAGTCACAGAGGTATAAATGATTAACCATTGCACAGACATAGGCCAGATGGGCATGTACTGCTGTAAGGGAAATATTTGCACACACAAACACAGAAAGTGGCTTATGGGAGATTAGAATCTCTGCCTACCTACTATTACACACTATAGTACACTGTAAGTTTTGCATGCACCACCAGTTATATCTGTTGTATATGTGGCTGCAGCCGCAGTACTTGTGGACCATGCAAAGTGCCCTTGTATTACACAGCATGCATGACGTGCAGAGTGGACATGCTTTATGCTGTTAGTGTACCTAGTCTCATAGCAGTGGGGCACCTGTTAATCCCCCTGATATGTGTGTACAGGTACCAGTTGTGCTATGTCTGGCTGGTTGCAGTTTGCTAGGATGACAATTGGCAGCTGACAGTATAGCCTGTCCAAGTCCTGCATTGAGGACATTGCACATTACAACACCTGCTCACCATTGTCTGTCTACAGGATTCTGCTACAGTTTGCTGTGAGGGGAAGGTTAGTTTGCTTTTTATGTGTTGTATTTTGTATTACTTTATTGCCTTTTTATATTTTGTATACTGTGATTTGTTTGCTTTACACAGTGTTTTACTTGTATTCTGCTTTTAACTGCATACTAAAACTTGAAAAGAGACCACAGCTCTGTCTCTTGTGAGTCAGACAGAAATTTTTCCCACCCTCCCACTCGGTTACTGTTGTGTTCTTAAACACCACTGTATTTCTAGTTGCCTGCCCTTTATGTTAATTTGACCATATATTTCATTTCCTCTCTGCTTTTACTAGCTGGTGTGAGTAAGCACAAAATTATAATTTTGTGAAATCACTCCCCTTCAACTATTTACATTTATTGGCCATCCTACTGTATTCCATAGTACTAGTATACAAAACTGACCACCCCCTTTCAATCTATCTTGCTGTTTTAAAAATAGTGACTCTCCACTAAAACTTAACTTTTTGACAGGTAAAACTTAAGTCACCTACTTTTACATCTAACTTCTCTAGTGCACACTGCAGTGTTTAGGATAAACCATTTTTTTCATCTTCCTTTAAGCATCTATTGCAAGACTACCAGTTATTGTAGAGCCCACATTCTGCCTCTCAGTAGTCATCTTAGGATTAATGCTTCTGTTTTCTCCTGGTGAGAGAAGGCGTGCAGTTACATTATTTCCTGGAGACTGCTGATCACTAGAAAGCTTAATAACTGCTTTATAGGTGGCAGCTTAGAATCTGTGCTTATATTTTGATCCTGGTGAGATAGAAGCAGAGTGCTAGCCACTTTTTTAGTTTCAGCACTGAAACTGTTTCCTTGTGCTCAGCACTTGCTTCCTGACTCTTTCTGATTGGAGAGTGATAGTCTGTGCTTAACATACCTGACTGGTCTGGTTGCTATTCAAGGCATCAAACAGAAAAAGGCTACAAGCCTGCAGACCCTTGCATCATCTGGGACAAGACAGTGGATCACCAAACAGGCTGTGGCCTGCTTCTCTTCTTGGGATTGGTGCTAAAACTAGCTAGTTTTAGCTAGAACTAGCCAGTTTTTTAGTTTCAGCACTGAAACTATTTCCTTGTGCTCAGCACTTGCTCAGAACTCATTGTAAGCACTAAATAAACTAAAAATTACTACAGCACTCGACTTTCCTCACTTGTCAAGAGGAAAACAGTTCTTAGTACTTAAATTACTAAGCACCTATCCAGGCATGTCCATGGGTCAGCTCCCGGTCTTTCTCCTGTCCAATGGATGAATCTGGGCATCTTGGGGCAATGTGGCAATTGCCTCATGTACACTGACAACCCTCTCCTCCTACCACCCAACACTACAATCTGTGAGAGATGCACTCATATAGCCAAACTAGAAGCCAAGCTCTCTCCAGACAAGACTGGACTAGACAGTCAAGAGAAGAAGGTTAACACCTGCAACACACCACACTCAACACATAGTCCTTCAAAACCCACACTACCAAAACCCACACATAGAAACACAAAGCACACACCCACATTCAAGGAGGCTCTCAATAGAAATCTCCCCAAGCAACAGAGACCTCCCAAGCTGAACCGCAGACAACCACCACCCCCCCAACACTACCCAAATGACAAATAGCCCACAGAATCAGTGTGCCAATCAACCTCAGCCAATAAGGCAAAACAACATACCCAACAAACTAGTCATAGGTAACTCTATAGTCAAGCACACTGATGTCCCACTCAACAGGCTAAACAAGGAGAAAGTTACTGTCATCTGCATTTGGGTGCCAGGATCTGTCACATAATGCAAGCACTCGGGTCACTCCACATCAAGTACAAATACGACTCTGACATTGTCAATGTTGGTGTGAATGACCTGAGATGTACCTCCCTGGAAAACATGGAAAGAGACATGGAGGAGCTCTTGGATCTTGTAACCCAGGCAGGTATGACCCTAGCCCTGAGTAGCATCCTGCCATTGCCCAGAATTATACCACAGTACAAGGGCAAAATGATTGACTTCAACAATTAGCTAAGCGTCTGGTGTCATTCTAAGGGGATCCAGTATCTGTCTGCCTGGGACGACATGGTTGACAAACCATGATGCTTTGTCAGAGATGGCCTGCACCTGTTGCCCTCAGGATTCTGGATACTGGCTAAGGCTCTTGCCACCTCTATAGTGTCTTTTTTAGGCAAGGTTAAAATGCTAAATTCACCACCATAACAGGTACAAGCAAGCAAACTCTGAGGGTAATGCTACTCAATGCTAGAAGTCTAAACCTCAAAATGCACTCACTCAAGGCACTCCTTAAAATGGATAACATCGACATCTGTGCAGTGACAGAGACCTGCTTCAAGGCTCTAGAGAGCACCCCTGCATTACCAGGTTATAATTAAGACCACACCTTTCAGCCACCTAACCTGGACTGAAACACTAAAAGTGGAGGCGTGTCCATATTCATTAAGGATATCCACACCTCCAGGCTAGTTGCTCAACATAATGCATCTGAAATTATCCAAGTGCAACTAACACTGGGCAAGACTGCAATTCTGGTTGTAGCTTGTTACAGATCCCCCATCATGCCCCAGGGTTCCCACTCTCATTTCTTAAGATACTGGAAAATATTAAAGTACACTCCAATACCTTAATTATCGGTGATTTCAACTACCCCAGTATCAACTGGGAAAACTACTCATATACCAACTCATTCGCTAAACGTTTTCTGGAATTCATAAATTCTAACACCTTGGACCAGCTTATCCACACCCCCACCAGGGGCAGCAATATCCTGGACCTGGTCATTACCAATATGGATAACCACGGTTCCAAGTCAGAGGTCAACTCCTTGCTGGTCAGATCCAACCACAAGCTAATCTCCCTAGACATCCATATCCCACCCACCGCCCATTAAGGAAACACCATCAAAAACTACTCCAAAGCCAACTTCATGCTTCTTAAGACAGAAGTGGCAAACTTCATGACACCCATGCAGACAGAAAATAGAGGTACGACTGCTGAATCTTACACAAATGCACTGTATAAGCACATGCACCAGTGCATGAATCATGCCATCCCCAACAGAACCAAGACACTATCCTCCAAAAAAAGGAAGCCAATCTGGTGGTCCCCTGCCATAAACAAACTCTACAACAGAAGGAAGAAGCTGTTGCAAAAAAGAGTAAAATCCCAAGATTGGAGGAATTCCCTGGTCAGCCTCAGCAAGAAGCTGAGATCCCTCATAAAATCCTCCAAAGCCAGTTATGAAAATAAAATCGCCACTGATTCCAAAGACAACCACAAAGCATTGTACAGCTAGGTCAAGAATCTCAATGGCAATGCTCAGATCTGCTCTAAGCTACAGCACAATAGCACTAAATATACCGAACCAACCAATATTGCCAACATCCTGGCAGAGAAGTTCGGTGATAACTTTAACCCTTTCTCACCCTCCAAAGGACCCATCTTAATACTGAAAGAATGCAAAGCCCCTGTAATCATGGATGAACAAGTAAAGACCGCACTCTTCAAAGCCAAGAACAAAGCATCCATGGGACCAGACAACATCCCAGGCTGCGTACTGCATGAACTACAGAATGAACTGGCACCCCACCTAAGTACCATGTTCGGTCATAGCCTCACCTCAGGCTATGTGCCTACTGAATGGCACACAGTGATGGTTATCCCACTCCACAAAGGGGGTGCCACCACAGATCCTGGAAACTACTGCCCCATTAGCATGATGAGCCTGGTCTGCAAGGCCATGGAATGTATCATCTTGGAGCTTATAAACAAAGACAGAGGTAACCTCCAAACCCTGGACCCCACTCACTTTGGGTTTGTAAAAGGTAGATCATGTCTACTAAACCTGATTGACTTCTTTGAAGCAGTCACTAGAGCCATAGACGAGGGCAAGGTAGTGCACACAGCCTATCTTGACCTTGCCAAGGCTTTTGATACCATCCCCCACTCTGGAATTATAGATAAACTCACTAAACTGGGCATAAATCCCTATGTCACAAGATGGGTGGCCAACTGGCTCACTGACAGAACCCACACAGTAAAAGTAGCCGACTCCAAGTCTGACTTCAGACTAGTGATGAGTGGAGTACCACAGGGATTGGTTGTGGGTCCTTTCCTGTTTGGCATCTACTTCTCTGAAGTGCAGGCCAACATAGAAAGTCTTTGGTTAACAAAGTTTGCAGATGACTGCAAACTAGGAGCCATAATAGAATTACCTAATGATGTAGACATTCTACAAAAGGACCTCACAGAGACAGATGCTTGGTGTCAAAGTCGTGGCCTCAAGCTCAATGCCAAGAACTGCATTGTCATCCCCTTTGGGAAAAACTCACCACCAATGAACTACCACATAGGCAGTAGCTCACTAAACACTGAAAGTGTGATAAGAGACCTTGGGATACAGGTGGACGGTAGTCTTTCCTTTGATAACCACATCACCACAGTAGTCAGGGAATCCTTCTACGTGGCACACCTCATCACAAAAGGGTTCTCAACTAGAAAAAAATGAGGTTGTTGTTCCTCTCTACTCATCCCTCATCAGGCCCATTATAGAGTGCAATGCCCCGTTTGGCATGTATCTCACAAGACACCTACAACAATTGGAAAGGCCACAGAAATACATCACCAAGAGGATTACCATTCTCAAACAGATGCCACAAGCAGACAGTCTCAAAAAACCCCAGCTCTACTTCGTCCCATATCACCTACTCAGAGGTGATCTCTGCCGAACATACAAAGCTATGTCAAACCCAGAGCTGTTGGACATGCTACATTTAAAGTAATCCCAATCTCTCCAAATCACATGCTCCGGGGACCTAAACCTTGTCACCACAATAAACAGAACATGCTGGAGGGATAGATTCCTGTTCCAGAGACTTCTCATACTCTGGAACAAACTACTCATTCATGTCAATTTATTTATTTTTATTTTATTTATTTTATTTTATTTTACATTTGTTGACCGGGCTAGTCCAACTGGATATATGTCCGTTTTCAGTAGAGGCCCGGGGAGAAAAGCTCCATTAGTTGTACACTTTCACAAAAAGGCATAAATGGTTACATGAGAAACATAGCAAGTGAAACAGATAATATAAAAATATAGAAAATAAATTGGCATAAAAGGTTACATGACATCATAGCAAGTTAAACAGATAATATAAAAAAGATAAAAAATAAAATACAATATCTTTTTTTTTTTTTTTTTTTTTTTTTTTTTTTTGCAAAAATCCATATTGTCCCTCTTTAAGAAAAATGCTGACGACTGGATGGGAAAGAGAAAATTCACCCCAGGGATCACTTCTGCAACACTGCTTGACAGGGGTACAGGAAAATAATTTTCTTGGGTGGCGAAAGCCAGGGAACCTTTTTGGCTAGGCTTATATAAGCCCCAGGGTCGATAGCCTAGAACTTACCTATGAACCTATGAACCTATGGATGACATTCCACAAGCACAGGGTACTGTGGTTGGGCAAATTCTGTCGTGATGCAGCCTTGGTCTGTTACCATCAGACAACTGTTGTGTATGTAGGTCCAGATAACCCCAGCAGTCTGCATGTAAGTGTGCACATTCATACATCCCTACACACATATACACATGTATATATATATATATTTTATATATATATATATATATATATATATATATATATATATATATATATATATATATATATATATATATATATATATATATACTATATATATATATATATATATATATGTATATATATATAAAAATATCCCTGGGATTCATGAAGCTCGGCGCAAGGCCGGCGTAAGGCCTGCGCCGGCGGTGCATGGAATATCCGGCGCAGTAGCGCCATATACATATTAATGAGAGTGCACCGGAATCACAGACACGTGCGTAGTGTACGTGAGCGAGCCCAGGTAGGATGCGTCTGGAGGCGTGTCTAAGCCGGCATGAGGTGAGCAACCTAATGTGCTGACAGCCACGGTCCGCCCACAATAGTAATGGCAGCAGCCAGGTCCTGTGCAGAATGAAACGCACGTACAGTATGCAACATAGTCCCCGTCCCAAATTAACGGAGAAGCAAATAGAAGCCATGAAGGCATAAGTGTACCCGTCCAAGGAGCAAAGGATACGCATAAGACCGCGTTCGTCCCGCAATGCACTGTCAGTGTTTACACTCAGAGAAGGTGTACAGCCGCATGTCAGCGCACCGCACCGACATAGGAGCAGCGACTAAGGTCACCACCTGTCCCACTTTGGTTGGGGCAGTCTCTCCATGGACAGTTGTGTCCCGCAAAGACGTATTAGAAATGGCTGATGTGCTACGATTGTAGGACACAATGATATCCCGTATTTAATGTAATGGTAGCATGAATTGGTTATTTCTGTAACAGAAATACCTAAATGACACAATAAACAGAATAAGCAAGGAAATTGCCACAATAATAAGCATATTATTTAGGCAAACAAGTGAATTTCTATGCTATATAGTGACTGTTTGTATGTGTCGGCCTGTAAAGTCAGATGTGAGTCCCGGAAATATCCCAGATCGGAAAATGGAAAAGGTGGAAACCCCAGTAGCGACATGGGCATGGTCACCAGGGTTACCTGCTGTCCCAATGTGCCATGGACAGTCCCTGATTGGACAGTCGTGTCCCTGCAACAATCGTAAAAGTGGAAAATGACCTCCGATCCCCTGCCACGCAAATTCCCGCAATATACATGTAAATAGTAGCATAAAACATATACATTACGATATGGAACACAGACATGGCATAAGAAAATAAATAAGGAACCCAAACGCTTACAGAATAAGCTCATAGTATGGCAAACAAGTGAAGTTCTGTCAACTGCACTAGCCCTGGGTATGTGTAGTCCTGCAAATCCGAAGTGTCCACATAACATGCCCCACTATGGGCATTGGAAAAGGTGCCAACCATAATGGTCACAAGCAGTAGTGACAGTACATAGCCGGGTAGCTGTGCTGACATAACAACAGTAAGGAAGCAAGATACCTCAAACACAGGCAAACATGTGCATAGCAACATATCCCAGACCCAGCAACGTCTCTGTTGCATACACTGGATGGTGTATGATGAAGTGTAATATCCAGAAGCAGAACCCATGCATTCGGATGTACTACACAATAGCCTCATTGTACATGTCAGTCACACCCATGTATACCCCTGCACCAAAACCTGCTAGCATCCGTGTGCAGCTATACAACCACACACAATGTGCATACCTGAACTGTGGTAAGATGTTTGTGTTAGGCAATGCCACGCGGGCAAATACGCATTACATGTACCAACCCACCGCAGGTACAGATATGTAAATGGCTGCATGTGAATGTGTCAGCAGAATGTGTACATCCGGCATGTAGTATGTACCCGTCCAAACCATCTAGGTTTGCATACGACATGGTGCACATAACTGTACACATGTGGACAAGTCGGTCGTTGGACCACCGCATCGATGATTATCTTTGCAGTGAAGTCGATCACATATAGCGGAACAGGTGCCTACCACACAGGACGTCCTAACAGGGTGCTACAGGCAAAGAAGGGGAAACTGGGACATCACATGTGGAGATTAGCGTAGCTGGACGGACAAATACACACGGTCAAGGTAAAGGACGGAACAACATGCATATGGCGGATGGATGTTGTTCAAAATATATAGAAACACATATGAAGTTCCAGTTTACACTCGAAATACTATATAATGTATTGAATTGTACCGCATAATATGGCAGTAGAACTAAGCCTGCATGTAATTGGTGAAGCTAAGCTGTACTGTGATGGAATTCTGAACCTGGCAGTAAGCAGTACAGCAGGCTCATGTCTGTCATCATTAATTATTTGCTGGGTTACAGAACAATAAATGTATGTACATGCATAACAGCACTCCTTCCCCAGAGGAGGATGGCCTTGTGAGCTCAATCGAAGATAGCAGTACAACTCCTTACCAGAGAGACAAAGCAACGTATTAAGAAATTAACTGTCCACTGTATCGTAACAGTCTAGGGTCCTTGAAACAGCTACAATCACAAAAGGATACTGTAATGTACAAGGTGCCTTGCAAGGCTGTGTTATTCCTATGGGAAAACAATTTAAAAGCACGACCCCAGCACCCACGTATGTATAGACAATTGCGGACCATAGTGATGGAAATGCCCTGTGACCGACCACGTCAGTAAGGTGGGCAAAAGCTGATTGTAAACACTATATAAAGAAACTGCTTACTGTATAGAGTCAGACAAAACTCTCATACTTGGACTGTATATTATTTAGCCTGCCTGTGTACACTACTAAAACGTTCCGAACCCGAGCCTCCTGTGTTATCGGCTGTCACTTAGAAAAGCCTACTGATAACTACAGTCTGGTTGTAACAACTTATTTCACATTGTGATCCTTGTAATCCGGAATTCCCTTGGTAAGCTACAGGTCAGAGTGCATGGCTGGTTAGACATGTACGCTGGAGAATATGCATAAATGGTTCTTCTTGAATGAAAAGACCTCCGACTGAATTGTTGTGTGTAAAGAGGCTGTTTACTGTCTGATCTGTGGCTGAAAAGCGGAAAACTGGATCCCAAGAAGAAAACGTGCAGCCTTAAACAGGAGGCCCAGGTAAGGAGTGTCTGCCTTTTTGTGTCTATTGTAGATCAGGGACCAGACTACATTGTGTTTCTGTTAACAGTAGTGATATCGGGTCAAAGACCTACCCACATACTGTTAAATCTGAACATAGGTCAGGGGAACACACAGCAGAGTAAATAGTGATTGTAGACACTACAGTGGATACAGGGAAGGAGACACACGTGTTATGACAGAAGGGTACGTAGCAGTCGTGTAGAGGATATGGGAGATTATTGAAGCAACAGATCATGTGATCCGCGTTTGACGGGTGACGTGAAGAATATGCAATCGCAGAGAGCACATAATGTGAGTTACGCAGCAAAATGGGGTAATAAATATGACATTGATGGTATATTAGGCAACATATCGTTACTGAAACATTGTAATCCCTAAAAATTTGATGCATATGTTCCAAGGTAAACACCTGTTCCACCCTGAGAGGGATATGCCCTCTCTGGCCAGCCGTGTCCTGTAAATAAACCGAACAAATGTCAAATGTCCTGATATCTCAGGACAAACATTTCCCAGATATATATCAAAATGGTAGCATAAAACAGTAAATTTGTATGTGGAACAGCAAAATATAATAATAAACAGAATAAGTAACTGAAATGCTACAACAATTGGTCGCTCTCCTGGCAAAACGTGAATACCTGTCCTATGTACTGGCCGTGGGTATGCATTTTCCAGGCAAATTACACGTTCCGAACACTAATGTCCCACATTGTGCATTGGAAAAGGTGGCAGCCCTAAGATGTGCAGGTGACAAAACAGCGACAATTGGGTATCCGTCATGCACATCCGTGAATTGAGGTAGTGTACCGAAGGGAATAGAACACTACAAATGGCTAAGCATCATACGTACACAGAGAAGATCATAATACAGTAGTACCGATCGCCCCCCCCCACAACACCCTACCACCTCAGATACCACATGCAGGATATTAAGCGGGAGGGCAGGCTAGTCCCCACACGTTATCCTGTGGCAACAGAGGTAGCACAACGAACAAATGTAATAGAAGCTATTGAAACCACATCCCGAACACGTAACATACCTAGGGACACCCGAGTAAGAACACAGTACTAAAACAGAGTGAGGATATCTGTCAATTAATTGAAGTACCGAACCATCATGCAGGACAGGAAGGCCAGGACCCAACCCCCGTAGCGTATAGACCGTGGACACCAGAAGATATCTGCAAAGTCAGAGAGGGAATTCCCCATCCACAAAGTAATCGCTATTCACCATGCAATACCCCTGTATCTCCTGATCAGAAACCAAAAGGGGAATGGCGGATGGTACAGTATGTATAAGCTGTAAATCATGTAAGAATACTTAGGGTAGCGTTGGTGCCAGACCCACACACTATATTCAATGCTATGAACATGCCACAGAAGTATCTTACCGTGGTACATATAAGCTATGCTTACTTTGCAATACCTATACATCCACATAGTCCGTATTGCTTTGCTTGTACAGTCAGGGTGACAGATACAGCCATACCCGGCTATCGCGGGGCTACTGTGAAAGTACAACGATATTCTCACAGGGGATGGCTAGCTACATTCCGTGTCAACTCCACCCGGGGCCAGTCAAGCTCCACTTTAATTGGATGATATTCTGCTTGCGGCCCCTACCCAGCAGCAATGTATGGAAGATACAATAGCATTATTGAGATAATCAGCAGAACAGGGACATAAAGTAAGCAAGCATAAATTGCAACTACAGAGAATACAGGTCAATTACCTGGCATATCTGGTATCCAAGTAGGGTAGAACATCACATGACGATAGGAAGGTAGCAATATAATAAGCACCCAAGCCAACTAACAAGAAGGGAATGATGTCGTGTCTGGGCCGACTAACACATGTTAAATCTGGATACCAAACAATGCTGTGGAATCCGCTGTATTGTTTGCCTTAACCTTTAATACACCTATGGCAGCACAACACATAGTACACCGGATTACAGTAGCAGAAACAGCGTTATGCAGACTAGAACGATTGATAGCCTCAACAGCTGTAGTAGGTCTCGTGAATAATCATAACACATGTTGTCAGACCGTAGATTGTAAGCGGAGATATATGACGTCAGTCTTGATGCAACAGCAGGGAAGTAAGCAACGCTAAATAACTGACTACTCATTGCAGTTGGACACTGTGGCATGGTCAGTGCCACATTGTGTACAGGCAGTTGTTGTAGCACCCATGGCAGTACAGGCCCCGGCCGTAATGTTACTAGACCACCCTCTCACTGTGAGAATGTGTCATGCAGTTGCGATCAATCTGCTGCAAGAGAAGATAGAATTCCTGACTCGTGCTAGACATTTGTCATGTCTGACCATACCACTGAGTCAACCTCACATGGTGATTGAACGTTGTACAACATGAAACCTATCAACGTCACGCCTGACACCTGTGTATGGCACACCACACAGTTGCCTATACGAAATGGATTAAATAACTACACACAGACATGATAACACTGATATACCCTTAGATGATGCAGAGGTGACAGTTAATGTGTACGGATCATGTAGACAGAGTCCTACAGGAACGAATGAAGTAGTTTATGCAGTAGTTATTGATAATGACATTGTAGACGGCCAAACCCTGCAGCATAACGTGTCTGCTCAAGCAGCAGAATAGATAGCTTTAACACGTGCTTGTACTGTAGTGGAAAAATGATGTGTGGACATATGTCCCGATAGTCATTCTGTTGTCTGTGCAGTGCATGTTTATGAGCAGCAGTGGAAGAATAGGGGAATGATAACATCCACCGGTAAACCGATTAATCATGCGCATACGAACCTGAATGCATTAGACTACATGCAGTTACCCACTGAAGTAGGTAATTGTAAATGTGCAGGGCATAGAAAGCAACAGGATAACAGTAGGAAAGTTGAGGCATGAGCTCATGCACCTGCAAAACAAGCAGCGTCACAGTTGGAAAGTGTCTGTGTGAATGAGGAATGACAAACCTCAGACTGTTTAGATGTAGAAACTGTACAAACAATGCAAACAGCAACTACGAAAGCAGAAAAGCCGACGTGGTTATGACGAGGAGCAATCCTTGAACACGGACTGCACATATCCACAGTGATAAAGCCAATATTAACGTCTAATATATTCAGATATGCGGCTTTGTGGAGCCATGGGTAGAGACATGTCTCAACAGGGGGGATGGTACATTTGGTTAACAGAATACCCCTAACATACGGAATTACGAACCACATACAAACCTCATGAGCAGCGTGTCACGTTTGCCGTAGATATCATGCACAGGGAGTATTTAAACCGAAGGGAGTGAGTTTACCTACACCACCCTAACCATTCCGTACTATTTGTATGGAATACATACATCTGCATAAATGTGAAGGGAACAAATACTGTTTAGTGATTACACATATATATAATCAAAATGGGTAGAAGCATTCCCAACCAGTAATCCGGATGCAGCAGCAGTGGCAAAGGTGCCAGTAAAATTAAGTATCCCTAGATCTGGCATGCTGTAAAGAAGCTACAGTGACAATAGAACACATGTAGTTAACCAGACAATCACGCTACCTGGGGGATTACTTCATATTACCATGAATGTCAATTGCATGTACAACCCACACTCAGCACGACTGCTGCCGCCGCAGAATGGGATCCCGAGAAATAAGTAGAGGAGTTTGGTGGGTGACATCCAGACGAGTTACATGAGCTGTCTACCTCTAGCATTGCTGAGCATGACAACAGTTCCAAATGTAAAGTGCTGCACCCACTTCAAGTAGTATGTGGAATGGCATATCATGTGCCAGAGTGGAAAGCTGTCATGCCTGCAGAGCCGGAGGTCGATGACTCAGTAGTAGGTGACATGAGAGGATTGTTAACTAGTAACACTGTTCCTCAGTTAAAGTCTGTTACAGATAAGAGCAAACGAAGACGGAAGCATAGCTGACACCAGTATCCTGTGTGTATGTCACTGTTATCCAAAGAACATTATTGCCAAGTGGACAGTGCGAATGTCTGTACCGGGTACTGTTGGCAATGCCTACCGCAGTAAAGTTTGCAGAGAGGTCGTCCTGGGTCCACCTCACATTTCTCAAACTGGTAAAGGATATCAAGTCTGATTGACATCTTGTAGCTGATATACCAAAGAGCCCGAATCACCCGGCGAAGACTGTATAACAATACAAAGCAACCCCAAAGACATTTATGTTTGCTGTCCTAATGATTATACACCTATTAACCATGTTTGTGTTTACGTTACAATTTCCGGGACCTTACCTGCATATAACTACACGGATACAAATACTGATACGTGATGAACTGGCCACAGAGTGTCTTCCACACTTCAACAGATACCTAGGCATGATGCGTGTGCATATAGAGACTAGGAACACTTTAAATTGCTGTGTTTGTACTGCCATACCTACATCATATGGAGGACTTCCGATGCATGTTGTCCCCTTGGGGATAGATTGAGACTTGTGAATATCTACACTTTGATACAGGTTCTGTGAGATCACAGGACAACGTGGCAATGTACTTACCTGTTACACAAAAAGGAATTGTATGTTATCATAAACATGGTACAGTTTCAGTTGGTGGGAGTATTTGTAACATAACTGTGTCTTACGAATGTCATATAACAGCCAAAGATCACAGTACTACTTGTAGCACCATTCCTAATTTGTATTGAAACATCATGAGAACAATGTTGAAGGATGTGCAGAAACATCCTGAATTGTATAAACAGTCCTCTGTTAGAGACAGGAATTTGTTACATGCAGAGGTAACCCGCATCAGTAATAAAGTAGAATATAGTTATGTTGTTTGTGGGAAATAAGCATAGCAATGGTTACCTGGGAATTGGTCCGGCAGTTGTTATTTGGGTTATCTGGCTCCAGTCACATGACATACTGTACAATTGCCTGTGGGTGCGAAACGAACTATAACACATATAGCTCAAGAACTGGGAACACAGTCGAGAAACCTACTAATCCAGTGGGTGAAATGGAAGCTGTTCTGACATGTCAGTCCTCTGCAAGAGATAAAGGAATACCGATTCATATGGACTTCAGTGACAGCGTCACAACCTGGGCTGGAACACCCCCAGCTTCTGGAGTAGTGAAATCAATCAGGGAACAGAGGAAGTTATCAAAAACTGTCGGAGGAAGGATGAATGTGACTTCCCGCTCCTGAACATGTGACTGATGAACTGGATGCAATGAGAACTGTTGTGTCACAAAATGTAATAGTGCACGACTGCACAGTGGCGCTGAGAATCGGTACGTGCGCGCTTACTGAAGAAGATCGCTGTGTCCAACTACCACATGAAGAGACCAAAAGCAACGCCCACCTACAGGTAATATAGCAGGTGTCATCCATGGCGGAACCAGGCCCAAACCCACTGCCGAACCATTTCCACAAACCATTGGGTGGATGGGGTCAGTCATACTGAATATCATGATTGCCATTTGTGTTGTTCTGCTCATATTGGGAGCATGTGTCTAGTGCGGTATACTGTGCATGTAAGTATTAGTCAGGGACTCTGGCAACATACCTGTACCCGAGACTATGGATCAAGACCTGTAGTGGTATTTGTCAATAGAAAATGCAATCCTACTTGCAATGTACATCAAATTACTTGCCTAGTTAAACGCTCCACAGAGGAAGACGCCAGGGAATGAAATAATGTTGTATATGTCTCTGGATAGAGTAGAAGCAATCAAAGGAGGGAGAATGTTAGCAAAATACATATTTAAACATAATATGACGTGCAACTTTAGAAGCTAATAGTGTATAATGCATATTATTCTACCTGACAATATAGCAGTACAGCTTCTCATGCATGTAATTGCTTGTAGTGTAGCTGCAGTGTGATTGAACCCTAACCCTAGCAGTAACCAGTGCAGCAGGTGTATGTCAGTCAGCATTAGTCATCTGCTCGGTTACAGAATAATACATGTATGTACAGGTATATCTGTCATCCTTCTACTGAGGAGGATAGGCTTGTGAGCTGTAACACAGAGTACAGCTGCTCAGCAGAGAGACACAGGAACCTAGTAGGACACGGAGTGAGGACTGAATATGAACAGTGTTGGAACCGTGTCAGAGCAGAACTTACCAAAGTACAGTCTAACTGAATATGTGGCTCGCAAGGTTGGGCTATCCTCATGGGAAAACATGTAATAAGCATTACCTGAGCACTGTTGTAGGAATACAATGTTCTGTACTCTAGCAATGTAAATGCCTTGTGACTGACAACATCATTAATGTGTGCAAAAGATGATAGTATACAGAATGCTCATACAGATGTAACATGTATAGAGTTGAACAAATGTCTAAACTTTGACTGCATACTCCTTTGCCTCCTGCTGCACAGTAATAAAATGTTATTAATCCCAGCTTCCTGTGTTAATGAGTGTCATGTTGAAAATACGAATGAGTGTTACAGTTTGATTTAAAAGACTTAATTGACAGATGTTTACGTTCTAGCATTGGAATAGGTCAAGACAAACATCACAATGTCCATGTGTACCACATACACACAGCCAGTAACACGCAGTAGTAGTGCATGAAGGCATACACGACTGTGGGAATAGTACAGGACATATGGCACGTGCCAAGTGCAGATGCATGACACAAACACCAGGATGGGTGTCCCTGCAAAGAGGAACATGTGCCAACTACACCTCCCACAGATGTACTGGCAATAAAAACACATGGCAAACACACAGACACACTACTGTCCAACACATGACTGCAACGGAGCCTGGTCAAACACCAACATGAAGCATGCACAAACAGGGACTTGAGTAATGTTTGCCTTAACACCCCCATAGGCCAAAGAAGAATAGAATGGACATATGCATGTAATGCTGTGAAGGATGTGTGGTAGTCCTCAGTATCACAGTGTTAGGGACACAGATACACTGTCATCAACTGTGACGTATGTGCAACGTACCTGCATGTAATACAGAGGACAATCATGTGCCACAGAAATATACAGTGGCGAAAGACTATAGTGGATAGACAATTGTACATGTGACAAACTATGAATATAGGTTCACACGTCCATAGGTACAGGGTAGGCCATCGTCCCAGGCCCAGCCATAATACTACACCATAGTTAGGATGACTTTGCCAACCTTCTGTGCTTCAGATGAAATACCCATGATATTGCTGTATCTCCGTCAAGCAGTGATAATGATGTAATCCCTGGCCTATACCTGCAATTCTCCATCCAATGGACAACATAGCTGCGAACAAGGCTAGGAAGGATGTCTGTCTCACATGTACTGTGATGTAGATCCACAGCATAATGATTGTCTGGGTGATATATGTGTCACCCAAACACATCCCATGAATGACCGTGACAAGGTAAATGTCACCTGCCCTAGTGATTCTGAGGGATGCGGATACAGTAGGTGAAGCATACACATGACATATGGGTTGACATGGCCTTGTATGTCAGGCACAGGTCAACACCAAACAGCAGGTATGTGACGTGATGTGGCAGGGGTCCTACATGTGGGGCAGCATTACACAAAATGGTGTCATCCTGCATCTGTACAACGATCAACCTATGTGGGCTTCCCAGCTGCTGTAGGTGTATGGTCAGATACAGTCTGAATGGGGCAATGTAGTAGATCATAGGTGTAACACGTAATGGGTACAAGGGAACAATGACCTAGCCTGATGTAGATGTGAATCCCTGCACCAACAGGTGGGCAATGTAGAAGACCCACACAACCACGATAGCAACGTGTGTGTGGAATGAATGGTGACCATCCAACACTGTCCCCTGATTCCTGGTAATCACCCCTGTGCTGAGTGGACAGCCACCTATATGCTGGACAGGGGTGACCTAGTACTTCTCCACAGGTATGATGTTGCATGACGTTGCATTTAGCTGTGGGACATGTCCCTGACAGCAGATATGCATACCTGGGAGGCCCCTTCGAAGGATATCTGTGTCAGATGTCTGTCCCACTATGGCACCTGTTTTGCAGTCATCTACAAACACTGTTGCCCATAGCACCCCTGTGTGTGCCTGTACCGTGAAGATGTAGGTGTATGACAGGAGTGCACACATGGAAGGGCCCCATGGGACACCACTTCTGACAGGCAGTAGGTCTGATATGCTGCCAGCAACTATGACCGTGTGGGTTGTGTCACATAGACAGTTTACAACACATTCTGTGATGTGCGTGTTCACATCCCAGCCAATGGGTTTATCAACGATACCTGAGAGTCGTAATGTGATGAAGGGCTTTGCCAGGTCGAGGTAGGCTGTATGGACTGCAACACCCCCATCAGTGGCCTCGGCGACTGTCCTGAAAATGTCAACCATGCTTTAAAGGCATGAACCGCCCCTGAACAAGACAAACCGTGTGTGAGGCAAAGTAAGTATGTCCCCTATGCAGTCATGTACGAGCCACAGTATGATCCCTCCCCATGTCTTTGCAGATAGGTCTCCTCAGGGTAATGGGACAGTAATAACCAGCCTCAGTGGAGGTATTGGCCTTCTGACGTGGGACTACAGTTGCCATGTGACACAACCTGGGTACCCTACCTGAGGTGAGGCTACAAAGAAATAGCTGTCCTAACTGTGGGTCCAATTCATAACCGAGATAGTGGAGTACACAGCGGGGTCACCAGCTGGTCTCATCGATGCTATGTCCACTACCCTGGAGAGAGCATGTCCCACCTGTGTGTCACAGAACATTTGGTGACCACAAACCAGTGGTACACACATCTCCTCATGTGTGGGGGAGGGTGTGGAGATGTCCTCACTGGACTTGTCAGCCTGTATGTTGGCAACAGACTGAGGAGCACCCGCTACCGTACAGCGGAACAGATGTGCGACCTGTGGAACACATACTAATGGCACACACACAACGTCAAGTAGGATATGTAAACTATGGCATTCCCACCTATGAAGACAACATGGTTAAATGAATACATAGGTAATCAACATGTTCCGGTGGTGTTATATTGGAAATACAGTGACGGATATGTCCCATTGGGACGTCTGCGATTTATATGGAGCATTTGCTAACCAGCATCATTGGATGTATGTCATTTGTCCACAGTACTAAATCACCTGGTTATGTAGCACCATGTGGAATGGGTGGTCAAACAGACATCCGCGATTCCTGAACACACAGTATCAGTGAAACCCAGTGCTCACAAGGACACAGTCCGACAAGCTCTACACTTTACATATGCACAGTGGTGTCCATTGTAGGACCCAAAATTTGTCTAAAGACAGGAATGCCGCCTTATTTAATCAACTAACTGAACTCATTGTAGTCACAGGTACACATATGCACCGCAAGCGTGTTTAATGTTGCTGATAGCTGTCCATGTCATGCAGCACAGATGCACAGAAATACCCAGGGTACCGGGTCCATAGAACTGCGTCCACATCACAGTCCCGCACACATGACGGATGTGTAATGGGTACTGTCAATTGTTGCAGTCAAGGGATTCTGGGTATGTAGACTCTGTGCTCGGTGTTGTTTCGCAGGCAATCCTTTCTCCCGCCCCGTGGGAGGGATGTGTGCGTATCACCTGCCTTACTCTCCGCTAATAATGCAAACCATACTCCGGAGAATGCTAAATGTAGGTGTGTAATGTGTACAGCCCTATACTAGTGTCCAGTAGGCAATTGTCATGGATGGACACCCGTATGGCCAGGATGGCACCCACAACTGCAAACCCGGGTAAATGACATAGCCGCGGGAAGGCATAACACAGGAAATACACATAGGGACTACAGTTGACATTCCACATACAAAGCCGGACTGTCGTGCCAACACCGGCATACAGCACTCAATCTGCCAGCAACAGACTGAGGAGCACCCGCTACCGTACAGCGGAACAGATGTGCGACCTGTGGAACACATACTAATGGCACACACACAACGTCAAGTAGGATATGTAAACTATGGCATTCCCACCTATGAAGACAACATGGTTAAATGAATGCATAGGTAAGCAACATGTTCCGCTGGTGTTATATTGGAAATATAGTGACGGATATGTCCCATTGGGATGTCTGAGGTTTATATGAAGCAGTTGCTAACCAGCATCTTTGGATGTATGTAATTTGTTCACAGTACTAAATCAGCTGGTTATGTAGCACCATGTGGAATGGGTAGTCAAACAGACATCCGCGATTGGGGAACATACACCAGCAGTGAAAAGCACTGGGCAGGTGGACACAGTCCAGCAACATCTAACTTGATATATGCACATCGGTGTCCATTGTAGGACCCAAAAATTCTGTTCAGAGAATGCCTGCTAGCTTCCTGCATTACTCATGTGATCTAATTGTCGTCACCACGTCACAGGTACACATGCACGCAAGCGTGTTCAATGTTGATGATAGCTGTCCATGAACTGCAGCACACATGCACAGAAATACCCAGGGTATCGGGTCCATTCAGCTGCGTCCACATCACAGTCCAGCACACATGAAGGATGTGTAATGGGTACTGTCCACTGTTGCAGTCAAGGGAGTCTGGGTATGTAGAATCTGGCCTCGGTGTTGTTTCACAGGCAATCCTTTGTCCCGCCCCGTGGGAGGGACGTGTGCATAGCACATGCGTCACTCTCCGCTAATAATGCACACCATACTCCGGGGAATGCAAAATGCAGGTGTGAAATGTGTACAGCCCTATACCAGTGTATAGTAGGCAATTCACATGGATGGACAAGCGTATGACTAAGATGGCACCCATAACTGCAAACCCGGTGGAATTACACTGCCGTAGTAAGGCATTACACAAGTCATACACATAGGGACTACAGTTGACATTCCCCATACAACAAACACAGACAACCAGCCGATGAAGTCCAAAGCAAAGACGAGGTACTGTAGGGACCGTCAGTGACCAACCAGAGCACACCAAGAATTAAAGGCAGTCACCATAGTCTATTTGAGCCCACTTCGTCTGCTTCATAAGCAGACTTATTCAGACTACATACAATGCAGTCCAACCTACTACATTTACAAGCATTAATTGGTCAGTACATTAGATGTGCTAGGTACTAATTACATGCCTTAAAGGCAGACAAGCGAACAAACCTTACTTGGGTTACAGATCCCACACAGTGAGGACATCAGACATTGCTTCGAACGGTACAGTCTTCATCGGAAAATAGAAATATATGTACATATATGAAACATGAACCAACATAAAATGTTTTCCAAATGTCTGACTGTGTAAGATACATATATATGTCCTACGGATTGTGCCAATATATTAACAGAACTGCAGACACCTAGTAATATAAATGAACCATAATATATACACATAAACCGTATGATTATGACTACTGTAAAATAGACCAACGAAATGTAAAGATTCACAATGTGCTAATGTAAATATTCATTTAGAAGGTTACTTAAATAAATCAATTCAGACATCCATGTGTAAATACTAACACAAGGCCAGCGAGGTGCTTGCCCTCACATGTACTGGGATGTCGTTCCACAGCATAGTGAGTGT
This sequence comes from Protopterus annectens, assembly GCF_019279795.1. Classification (NCBI taxonomy): domain Eukaryota; kingdom Metazoa; phylum Chordata; order Ceratodontiformes; family Protopteridae; genus Protopterus; species Protopterus annectens. Next base: position 810,888,405 of record NC_056731.1, on the reverse strand, counting down.
CTGGGTGATGAATCCGTCCCAACAACACGTTCGATTAATGACAGTGTCAAGGTGTACGCCAGCTGCCCTTGTGGTTCTGAGGATCTAACTTATTTACGTGAAGCATAGTCATCAGATCTGGGTTCGACTTAGCCGTATGCCAGGCACGGGTCACCTCTGGGCAAGTGGTATGCAACTGTATACAGCTGGAATTCTTTCAGTCGGTCAGTATAACACATATACCTGAGACCCTGCATCTGTTTGTCGAAGAACTGTTGGTGCCTTTCCAGCTGCTGCAGGTGTTGGGTCAGATACATTCTGAACGGGCATTGTACCCAATCATAGGTCTATTGAGTGATGAGTACAAGGGACAATGACCTCCCTGATCTAGATGTGAATCCCTTCATGATGATGTGGGCAATGTGGAAGGTCTACCTAACTATGTTAGCAACATGTGTGTCTAACGAACGGTTAACAACAACACGTGTCCCCAGATCACTGGTAACCACCTCTGTGCACAGTGGATTGCCACCTATATGGTAGCTCGGGTAACCTTGTTCTTCCCGAAGGGTATGCCTATGCATTTCCTGGCATTTAGCTGTAGGACATGTCTCTGGTACCACTTATCCACATCTGTGAGGCACTCCTGAAGGATATCTGTGTCAGATGTGTGTCTGACTTTGGCACCCGGTTTGCAGTCATCTGCAAACATTGTCACCCATAACCCCCCTGTGTATGCGTGTACATTGGAAACGTAGATGCTGGAAATAGTGGACCCAGGACTGAGCCCCATGGGACACCACCTGTGACTGGCTGTGAGTATGACATGGCGCCAGCAACTGTGGCCATGTGTGTTCTGTGACTTAGCCCGTTTGCAACCCATATGGCGATGTATGGATTTACATTCAAGATGACGGGTTTATCAATTATACCCGAGGGGGGTATTGTGTCGAAGGCCTCTGCCGGGTTGAGGTAGGCTGTATGGACTGCTTTACCCTCAGCAATGGCCTTGGTGACTGATTCTACAAAGTGAAACACGTGTAAAGGGCATGATCTGACTCTGACCAAGCTAAACTGGGTTGTATCCAAAGTATGCGGGTCCCCTATGTCTTTATCTATGTGTCCCATTATGATCCATCTCCATGGCTTTGCAGATAAGGCTTGTCAAACTAATGGTATGGTAATAACCAGGGTCAGTGGAGGCACCATCTATGTGGAGTGTGACTACAGTCTCAGGTACGTATCCTGAGGTGAGGCTAAGATTAAACAGCTGTCCTAAGTGTGAGTTAGAGTTCCTGGAGTACAGCTGGGACACCATGTGGACCCATGGATGCTGTGTTGACTGCCTTGGGGCTGGATGTGGGTAATGCTGGACATACCCACGGCAGACGTGGCACGTTCCCGAGTCCGATGCCCAAGGGACCACACACATAGCCGGCCTTAGGCATAGGCCAAGTAGGTAGCCGTCTAGGGTGTTGCTCTACTCGGGCACCTTTCCAGACTCTATTTGGTGTAGGTAGACCAGGAGGGGGGTAGCGGGTGATGTATCGGTGGCAACTTCTGCCTAGGTCACCACTTACCCTAAGGCCACTCTTCCCGTGGGTAATACAGCAGTACCCACACCCAGACGCGGGTCATTGCTAGGGTCATTGCTAGTATGGCACATCATCTATGTAAGGAAGGAAACCATATATCCCCAGACATAATGGCACAGCATAATGCCTGTTCGCCGGCCAAAGGCAGACATACGTCACCCGCGGTGCGGACGCACTGCGCGAGATGTCCGTTAACAATGCCGACATTGTCTCGCTTTGTGAAACAAACTCCACAGAGACATTCAATAATAGACAACGACGGACAACCCGATGTCCTCGTGTCTGAGCTGTTCAACCTGTTACGCCATGTTAAATGTGTGTAGCACAGCGGAACCGGGCCAAACAAAGCAACGGACATGTCTGTGGCTCAGTGAAAGTTGTCACGCAATGTTAAACCCTTGTAATATTGCGACACAGGCCATACATACGGAGGGTTAGTAATGGAAATTGGTTAGTTCGACCAGACCGTGTGCAATTAGTATAACGAGATCTACAACGGATACACCGGCCAATCGGCGCACACGGTTACGAATAATTGGGGGGGGCCGTGACATGGTACCATGGACACGGACAAAACGTGCCCATGTGACTCATCTAACATTCGTACAGGGTCAGGGCAGTCCCGCAGTGGGCCAAGACCAAACCCAAAGCACCACAGCAACACCCTGACAATCGAAGGCCTGTATGCGTATGGGATATAAGCAGCTGTCATCTGAACAGCCCTGCGGTGACGACATATGCATCCTGGGCCATGAGCGAGGGGAATTAGGAATGTTCAACATGCAGTACCGCACCTTTCCCAGCAGGAGAATGGATGCCTGTGACGTGCGTGTGTGCGGGGGGGGGATATGTAAATGTACATAGGTACCAAGGGTATGCATATTAATGACAACGAACAGCTAACGTGCACTGGTCACAGTAACCGTCAAACGTGAATGCAGTCACGTTTGAATTACGACTATAGAACATATAGATGTGCACGTGTACGTAAAGCGTCCATGCTGCAAAGACTGTTACATATATAAAGCTGTAAGTGCTTTCTGCACACGTCCGTCAACCGGATCAGACATATGTTACCGGAATAGTCACAAGTAACGCAAAACACGTAACCACACAGACACTGTAAACATATATAAACGGACTACGGATATGCATGTGCGCGTGCACGTAACCCACAATCCGGACATGCGAAAAAGCGTGTGTGATCCAGTGGAACCAGGGAAGGTTACGGATGTCTCCTCCACACGCTACATTCATAATTGTCAAATATATGCTTAAATAGTACTTATTGATTCCATGCTTTGTTATCGTAATGCTACTATTATACACATTGATATACAATAACCTGATCAACACACTACATTCTAAGGTGCACTCTCAGCAATTATCAACTATGTGTCCGGATACTGATTGTATTTACCAATATTGTATATATATTAACACATTGTTGCCGTATTATTGTTTCCATGAAGTAAGGCATGCAACACTGATATGTATATGTCACGTTATAATCAAGACTTGGAGCACTGTCCACCTAACTATGAGCAGGTTTATTGATTATTTCGCTTTAAACCGACTCTGAAGGAAGTGTATAAGGGACGGCTATGTCATGCATTCCGTACTCCGACGATGCCCCATGTTAGTAGGTGAGAGAGCTCAGTATCCTTTCACTGTGGAGTCTATCGTATTTGACAGTGTCTGTTTTTGCCGATATATGTTCCATAATGTCGTTTATGAAGATGGGCAGGACGCAAGGTTTGCTGTATTTCCGCATACTGGCACGTGGATATAGATAGGCCATGTAATACAAATGATGGGTAGTCAAGCAGACATCCACGATTGGGGAACATACAGCGGCAGTCAATACCACTGGCCAGATGGTGACAGTCCAACACGTTCTACACTTTACAAATGCACATCGGTGTCCATTGTAGGACTCCAAAAATTAAGGCGTTAAGACCTTTATCCATCGAGATCAGCCAATCAGAGTACAAACCGTGACTACGGCACAGCTAGACATATGCACCACCAGCGTGTTTAAGGTTGCTGATACCTGCCCATGACATGCAGGACATATGAACAGAGGTCCCCAGACTGCCGTGTCCATACATGTGCGTCCATATCCCAGTTCCGCACACATGAAGGATGTGTCATGCGTACCGTGGGGGGTTGCAGCCATGGTATCCTGGGTATGCAAAATGGGGCTCGGTGTTGTTTGGCAGATAATCCGTTGTCCCGCCCGTGGGAGGGCTGCGGGTACAGGACGTGCCTTAGTCCCCAGTAAGGATGCAAAGCATCCATAGGGTAATGCTAAAGGCATGTGTGAAATGTGTTCAGCCCTACATCAGTGTCCAGTAGGCATTTCCCAAGGATGGACAAACGTACGGACAAGATGGCACCCATAATAGCAAACCTGGTGGAATCACACAGCCGTAGTAGGGCATGACACAGGACATAAAGATGGAAACAACAGTAGATACACCGTAGACATCCATCCTGCCGTGCGAATCCCAGCGTATACAGCAGCGAAGGTGCTATCAAGTATGTGGGGATCACCCGCTTCCACTCTGCGGAACATACCTGCGACCTGTGGAACACATATTAATGGCACACCAACAACGACAACTAGGAAGGTCATACTATCGCTAAAATATGGCGTTCACACACATAAACGACATACTGTCATGAATAAATAGGTTCTACATGTACCGGCTGTGTTATACTGACAATACAGTGGCGGATAGTTCACAATGGTACCTGTGAGGATTATCTAAAGCAGTTGCCAACCTGCAGGACTACAGTAACACCCTATGGGTAAATTGTGGAAGGACACGGGTTACGTAGCACTACATAATATGGGTAGGCGGACAGGCATCCGGGAATGGGGAACATACGGCGGCAGTCAAACCCACTGGCCAAATGAACACAGTCCAACATGTTCTAAACTTTACATATGCACATCGGTGTCCATTGCAGGACCCAAAAATTACTCCTAAGTAAGTGTGGGCAACATAGTGTGAACCGGAAGAGGTGACAGCCGTGACTACGGCACAGGTAGATATATGCACCACAAGCACCTTCAAGGGTGATGACAGCCGTCCATGAAATGCAGGACATATGAATAGGACTCCCCAGGCTGCTGCGTCCATACACGTACGTTCACATCCCATTTCCGCACACATGAAGGGTGTGCAAGGGGTACTGTCGAGGGTTGCAGACATGGGATCGTGGGTATGCAAATATGGGTGTCGGTGTGGATTGGCAGATGATTCCCCGTGTGCGGGACGTGGCCATGGCATATGCGTTACTCCGCAATACTAATACCGATCATCCACCGGAAATGGAGAATGCAGCTGTGAAATGTTGACAGCCCGATACTAGTGTCCAGTAGGCAGTTCCCATGGATGGACAAACGTACGGCCAAGATGGCACCCATAGCTGCAAACCTGGGGGAATCCCACAGCTGTTGCAAGGCATAACCCAGGGAATACAGATACGGTCTACAGTACACTCCCCATTCAAAGCAAGACCGCTGGGCAGATACCGGCGACACAACACTCAATGTGCCAGCACATCTATGGGGATCACACGCCCATACAGTGGAACAGATGGATCACCTGTGAAAAGATACCAATGGCACAATCCCCACGACTGCTGGGAATGACATAGGATGGTCAAACTATGGCGTTGACACCAAAGAAAGACATCCTTCAGTGAATTAATAGGATTGATGTCAATACACCATGGCAAACACCCAATGAACAGGGAAGACTTGCTGGCACCCTATGGCCACAAACCATGTCACACATAGGTAGATGGAACAGTCAACATAAACATTTCGTCCACGACAGGTCGCATATGGTATCCAAAGGTACTTCATAGACATGTATGCGCTATCACCCGTTGGCCCCGTGAGACTTACACATAACATGGAAGTATCCAGGCTTTAAATGTCCACCCTTACACTTCCATTTGTCACTTTCTATGCGAGCAATGGAGATGTAGCCACAGCATAGAAAGCAGAGACGTACTGCTAACGTGTCATGTCAACATTACAGAAAGCATACTATGAACACACTTATTACATGATATTGTACTATGAAACACAAACAAACCAGCAACCTGCAGCAAGAATAGTCCCCGTAGTTCGACACAACACAAGTCTTCGTAACATTTAAACAGTTCATTAAAACATGCAACGTTTTCGTTGTTTCCACAACGTGTGCAGGAAAAATGCTATGTCTAAGAATGTTCACAATCAACAATGTGAGTCTTAACATGATTTTAAATATCACACTGTTGATTGTGAACACTTTAACAATTTGCTTATTCAGTTGTATTTTCGAAAGCAACGGAAACACACACACACACGGAAGGGACGGAGATGAACCTACGCCTATTTACATGAACTCAGTACAGTATGAAGCATTTACACAATGCGCTACCGAGTTAACTGACGTGAGTGCTGTCAGAGGCATACATGTAGGCTGCTGACGCCACCCGCAAGACAATATTTGGAAATAGCCAAGGCATGTGTTGCGGAGCGTCTAAAAGCATAATCAGTCGCAGAGGCAGCTGGAAACACACACACACAGAGACACACACACACGGAAGGGACGGGGGACGAACCTACGCCTATCTACATGAACACACTACTGTATGAAGCATTTACAGAACGCGCTACCGAGTTTACTAAACAGAGCGCTGTCACAGGCATACTTGTAGGCTGCTGACGTCACCCGCAAGACAATAGTTGACAATAGCCAAGGCATGTGTTGCGGAGCATCTAAAAGCATAATCAGTCGCAGAGGCAGCTGGAAACACACACACACAGAGACACACACACACGGAAGGGACGGGGACGAACCTACGCCTATCTACATGAACACACTACTGTATGAAGCATTTACAGAACGCTACCGAGTTTACTAAACAGAGCGCTGTCACAGGCATACTTGTAGGCTGCTGACGCCACCCGAAGACAATAGTTGGCAATAGCCAAGGCATGTGTTGCGGAGCGTCTAAAAGCATAATCAGTCGCAGAGGCAGCTGGAAACACACACACACAGAGACACACACACACGGAAGGGACGGGGACGAACCTACCACTATCTACATGAACACACTACTGTATGAAGCATTTACAGACCGCGCTACCGGAGTTTACTAAACAGAGCGCTGCCACAGGCATACTTGTAGGCTGCTGACGCCACCAAGAAGACAATAGTTGGCAATAGCCAAGGCATGTGTTATGGAGCGTCTAAAAGCATAATCAGTCACAGAGGCAGCTGGAAACACACACACAGAGACACACACACACACACGGAAGGGACGGGGGACGAACCTACGACTATCTACATGAACACACTACTGTATGAAGCATTTACAGAACGCGCTACCGAGTTTACTAAACAAAGCGCTGTCACAGGCATACTTGTAGGCTGCTGACGTCACCCACAAGACAATAGTTGGAAATAGCCGAGGCATGTGTTGCGGAGCGTCTAAAAGCATAATCAGTCGCAGAGGCAGCTGGAAACACACACACACACACACACAGACACACACACACACACACACACACGGAAGGGACGGGGGACGAACCTACGCCTATCTACATGAACACACTACAGTATGAAGCATTTACAGAACGCGCTACCGAGTTTTCTGAGCAGAGCGCTGTCAGGAGGCATACCCCTACGTGAGTGGTATAATTTGCAGAGGCAATGCGCCCGATCGGGAGTTCGGACAGAGTGCGCAGTCACGCAGTCTGTTACCATCCCAAGGTCGGCATACACTCACACGCTAGTGCTGCAGTCGAGAATAACAAGTAACTACTGATCAGTACATCACTGCATACTGGGCATGCTCAGACACTTAGACTCGGCACAGGGCAGACATGCATACACATGTTGCGACAGCATGGGTGGCGGAATGTGGACCGTCGTGTGAGTCCAGCCACACAACAGAAACCTGGCCATGCCACAGACGTGGCCGCTATGTAGGGGATACAGGCATGCACCCGGGTATAACTGCAGATGGGCGGTGTGCACTGTGCTGTGTGTCTATCTACACAGCTGCCTACTGGGCATGCTCAGACACTTAGAGTCGGCACAGATCAGACATGCATACACATGGTGCGACGGCATGGGTGGCGGAATGCGGACCGTCCTGTGTGTCCGCCACACAACAGAAACCTGGCCATGCCACAGACGGCCGTTGCTGCGGGAATATCTAGGTGCAATTAACCATGTGTAGGACTGGCCTACAGTTTGTTGCATGCTACAGACAACCCTCCCAAACACAGGATACCTTCACAGATGTCCTGAGGACACTGGTGAGTGGGCATGCTCTCACAACAGCACCGTATTGGGTGACATGAACCACCCATACATAGCCTGGGAACATTACCCATGGCACAACACAGTACGCCAGCAGTCCCAGGTGTTCACACACCTGACCACTGTTAAACAGCCATGCACCATACATACTAGGGGGGGATGTCTGACAGTTCTGCCCATCACACATGGTGAGGATATGCCCCACACAGGATGTACAGCCCTCAATGGTGATGCAAGACCGTATAGTGGATCCACTGGTCATCCACTCACTGTAACCAACACCAGCATGGGGGACCTCAGTGATGACCTCTCCACAGAAAACCACACACATCATACGACCGGTGTGGTACCCTACAAGTCCTCCATGCCAGTGTTGAACAGAGGCCAGACCGGCAAACGCCTAACGAATGCCTTCCCCGACCACCCACATGCATGTCTGCAACAGGCAAACATGATGACATCAGGACCTTGTCCACCACAGGTAGGCACATGGTGTGGTGGACCGCAGCCACTGACTACCTGTACATCAACAGTTGGAGCTACTACATGGCAGAGCAATGACGCCATACGGCCCCACATACCATCATCCAGGTCCGCTTGTGGGAGTGGTACTGCAGAGGGCACATGAGACAACCACAGGGCCTTCCCTAACTGTGGTAAGGACATGGTTGGGGGCACACATACTTGCCTGGAAATGGTCCAGAATGGTACAACAGACACTGCACCCACAGACATTGTCTGCAAACCACAGGACATGTTCCATGCATACATCCCCCCCCCCCAACAGGGAGCATATCCATCCCACCAGAGTGTATCCTCCCAAACATGTCATATGGCCTGGAGTGATCCCATATCTCTATGGCGGTTGACACGTCAGCAATGGGCACCGATGGTGTCCCTGGCTGTGTGCTACCCATCCTCATTGAGGCCCTCGCCCACACATGCGCCACTGTGTCATGTTAGCCTTACTATGGGCTATGTCCCCAATGGATGCCATATGGCATCTGTGGTCCCACTATGCCAGGGTAGTGCTCCTATGGACTGTCAACAGCCACACCCTATACGCTTGACAAGTGTTGTCTGCAAAGCTGTGTGGAGGTCCATACAGGTGGCCATGGTTACAGATAGCTGTGTACAGCCAATACCGAACATACCCACAACTACATAGTCAAGGGCAGATCCTGCCTCCCGAACCTGCTCGTCCAGTCTGGAGTGGTCACCAAGGCCATTGATGGGGATACGTGGGTTTGCACACAGTACCATGACCTGGTGGGAGTGTTCAGAGCACACTACACATGGGACCCATAGAAAGGCTCGCCAGCATACATGTGGGGACATATGTCACCCGATGCTTCTCAGACAGGTTGGAGGTCACACCACACAGGGTTGGTGCTCAAGGTGCCTTGTCACACTCATATCTGGACTCAGTGGAGGCCCACAGGGCTCACTCCTGTGCCCCCTGCCATATGGCATCCGACCTTCCAATGTGCATGCAATCATAGGGGGATTGTAGCAGACAAGGTATGCAGATGGACTACGACCGCCAACATACCCAACACCCCATGTTACACGGACAACCACCTAGGGCACCATAGACATGGATGACTGGTGCCAGAGCCATGGCCTGCTACTAAATGCCAGAGAAGGTGCAGCCCTACCCAGTGTGAAGGACATGTTCGTTCCAATGTCACATGTAGGTGGTACGCCATTAAAGATGGTGGACGTGTTCAGGAAATGGCTACCACACCTGTCGGCAACCTCTGTCAACACACACAATGGCAATGTGGGTGTGAAGACATTCCATTGTGGCCTCCTGGTCTGGATGGAATGGCAACCACATCAGGGTGTTCATTGTACCCCTGTACACATCACACACCAGAGCAATGACTGCGCATAATGGCACATGTGGCCTGTAGCTAACCTGACGCCTGCAGCACTCGGAAGGACCGCAAACGTTCCACAAGACAGGGATGACGGTGCTAGGACATGTGTCACAAGCTGCACGGCCAAGGGGACACCGGCTGTGGATCTTCACAGCACAGCTGCTCCGTGGTGATCTGTGCCTGACATACACGGCCATGTCTGACCTGGGTGACATGGGCACATTCCACCTCCCAGGCTCCATGCAAACACGGGCACAGAAGCGACTGTCAGACAGCTCAACACAAAGATGAGTGGGACGTGCTGGGGGAACAGGGTTAACGGCCAGACACCCCCTACAACACGGGGAGGAGTGCCAGGCCATGTGAAGGAAAGGCCCTGACTGCCTTTGTCCAGGACTGCTAATGACATGTGGATGTGTGATGATAGTTATGCGCCAGGCAACCTCTGTGTGTCACTGCTAGACCAGGGACTGGGGACTGATGGATATGGCATCCCCATCCTGAGGGGTGTTAGACGCCACACACAGTCATGCTAGGTCCACACACGTTAACAATTTGTCTATCTGTATTGCTAATGTTATGTGTGGAGCTTTTCTCCCCGGGCCTCTACTGAAAATGGACATATATCCAGCTGGACTAGCCCGGTCAACAAATGTAAAATGACCTAGCCCGGTCAACAAATGTAAAATAAATAAATAAAAATAAAAAATGTCGTAGGGCACATATCCTGTTACGTTCATGTGTGCCTATGTACCTATGTAGGGGTCCATGCCGGATGCGGGTAACTGTGCTATGCTGATGTTGCCAGACATGTCTGTGGGTACCCCACGACTACACGTGGGGAACTAATTACAGTGCTCCCAGTAGGCACGTGCAAGTACACCATCAGTATCATACGGGTTAACTGCACCGACATGGTGCTACACATGTAACCACCACACATACTGTGTACACATATCAATGAATGCTGCACCTGTCCTGCATGGTATGTCTGCTGCATGATGTCCGTGCACAACCCACATCACATACACACCTGTCACCAGCCATACACACACACACCACAACATACACATCACGTACTATGCGGACACAGGTATCACATACACCTCTCACTATCGTGTCCACCCTGTGCATCAGAATATGTTAGCTTAACCGCATTGATGGTGTGGCAGACAGTTATGCGGCAGAGCCTTAACCATGTGGACAGGGTGATATGTGTGCCACAGGCATGGGCTGTACCAATGGATGACATCATGTGTGTGTGTAAGGGCCAGTTCATTGAGTGGGCATGACTATGTAGATTGCATGTGGGTGTGGTGGAGCCCTACAGTTGTGTCTGCTGTGTGTGGGTGTGTGTGTACACAGTTCAGTCATCTGTGATGCCTACACGGGTATGCTTGGCAGCCCCTGACTGTACAGTGCAGGTGTTACGGCTCACTGTGTTCGCCGGCGGCGACGCGACCCGCTTCGCCTGGGGTCGCACGGCACGACCGGGTGGAGGTACGGACTGTCCACTCTCCGATGTCACATGTCCGCTGGAAACGCCCACGACGGGCCGCCCAGGGCCACGCCCACGCGGCCTGCTCTGTCCTGGTGTGGATGGTGTAGTAGCAGCTGCAGTGCTACTGCTACCAGCACTGTCTGGGTGGGCATGGGAGGTGGCACGCACACGCTGACCTGCAGCAGGTGGTGTTGCTGGCACACGCCCACGTGCCCTATGCCTCACCCCTACCTGGTGTTCCTACACGGACTGCGCGACGCCAAGGATGGCCAAGCCTCGGTCGAGGAGACCAGCCATGTCACCCAATCTCCTATCCAGAACATCGGCAAGATGCTGTTGTGCATTCGCCAATGCCTGGATGTTGTCATTTAGGGTACGGATTGCGGACCTGTGCAGCCTCTGCCCTTCCTGGTTCTGCCTCGCACGCGCCTGCGCCGCCATTACAGTCTGGAACATGCGCCTGGTTATACCAGCTGCTGCACCCTGTACGGCAGGTGTATGTCTAGCGGTGCTCCCCACGAGCAGCACCTGCCACATGCCTGCGTGGCACTGCACCAGTCCTTACACTGGCAACATCGTGTACCCACACCTTCTGCAGCCACCACACATTCCTGCTCGGGGACAACAGACGCTGACTGACCGTCATCTATGGGCAACGGTGTTGGGGTATGTGTCGGCATCTGAACCGTGCGGGATGAAAGGGACGTATGTGTGATGTTCTCCAGTGGCACAGACTCTGCCTGTGACGACCCTGCCTGTGCCTCATGCACATGGTCATCACCACTACTATCTGTGGGGACACTAGCATCAGACTGACCGCAGGAGGGGAACGCACCTACAGCACCTGTCAATACAAAGACATACCATCGGTTACAATACACACACACACACACACACACACACACACACACACACACACACACACACACACACCATGCATGTGATAATGCAGGTGGCATGCAGCATTCACACAACACAGACCAGTGAAGGCAGACCAGACATTCATAGTGGCAGTATGTACACTGCCCTGGTGGGGACAGTACAACAGGCAGGTGTCATTTAGTAGGCATGCAGTACACACATTCATGGTAGTTTGCATGCATCAGCGTGATACACCGTGTGGCCGGGCGAAGTTGAGAGTACACATGGCTGCCGACACTATGTAATGTACACCGCAAACATGTGCGGTATCATGTGGACATGTGAAGATGGTGTCCCACCGCATGCACCACATCACAATGGCTGTCACGGTGCAGTGTTATGTGTACAGTGTACAGATACAATGTATGTGTAACAGTGATGTCTGTGCAGGTACGTTTGCTGTGAGCTGTGTGCATAGCTGTACGGTGTGTAGTGCGGGCTCTGTGCCACTGCACAGTAGCAGGACACAGCTATGTGTCTGTGCGATGCGTGACCTGGACGCATTACATTGCCATGTCTGTAAGTCAGTTCAGCTGCTCAGCAGCACGATATGGTGGACATTGGAGGCACCTGTAGTAGCTGTGGAGAGGCATTCCATGTCACTGGTGTACTACATCAGATGTCCAGGGGGTCCACTACAGTGATGAACCCACTATGTGTGTACAGGGTGCAACGGTGAGTACCCACTGTGGATGTGCTGTGTGGCAACATGCCTGTAGGTATCAACCATGGCCTTGTCTGTCTGAGTCATTGACAATTGTGTGTGGTAGACATCGTCCACACGGCCCTGTGGTGGCCCATGTGACATACACCCATACTAGTGTGACGTGTCACATTCTTCCACGGATATCCTGACAGTGTGGATGTCTGCTATGTTGTGCATAGGTCATATCATGGTGTGACAATGCTGCAGCCAGACATCCACGCATGGGACATGGCATGCCATGTCACAACGGTGCACCGATGCAGGGCATGGGTCACATTGGTAACACCTGTGCTCTGGCCAGATCACAGCTCACTATGTGGTACTGTGTGCATACTGCACTGGCATACCAATGCATACTACACATGCAGCCATTGTGTAACACCTACACCATTGTATGCATAGCTGAATGCACGTAACACACCAATAGGTTGTGTGGTGTCATACCACTCACGGTAACGGGTGTATCTACTGTACATGGGTGGTGTGTATGTCGGGTGGTGCGAGCTGTATACCATGACAGGGGCACACACAGGTGAGCATGTCATGCCTAGACACATGGGGAATATCAATACAGCAGAACATGCGTTTGACTAGCAACAGACTTACCTGCAACAGACCCTTGTCCTTGCGACACGCCAGACGTACCTGTAAAGGCATTACACAAAGGTATACACATTAGCCATTACTATCTCCACGGTCAGCACTGTGCATGTCACATCATGCATGTGTGGTAGCATGTGCTATGCACATGTCTGCTAACACAACATAGCATACAATGGTTTGCATCTTGTGTGGCCATATACCTGGCATGTATTGCTATATCATGTGTTGTACTATGACACCCACACCCACGCCGCCTATCATACAAACATGCAACACTGACTTACCATGCGGCTCCAGGCTCATAGCTCGGGAGACACCCACCTCCACGATGGACGCAAGTGGTTCTGCGTGTTGTTCCGTGGGTGTCCCCAGACTGGCCAGGAGCTCCTCCGTAGCTGTGAGTGGGGCTGTGTTGGTGGCCCACCACCTGTCCCACGCTGTTGCCTGGCGATTGCAGCGCACGCTGTCTTGCATGCCGGATCAGGTCTGTGCAGTGCCTGCGGATTTGTTGGTAGCTGCGGTTGTTTCCGCCCACGCTGTTCACCCTCCTGCACATCTCCTCCCACATCTCCTGCCGTTCCTGTGCCTGCTGTGGCACATGGCTAAACAGGGCGTTGTAGTTACTCTGGAGGTATGGTATGATGACCTCCTCCTCCTGTCGGCTAAATGTTGGAAGCCGGGAACGTGGCATTATCTGGAAGACATAATGATGGTGGCAGGTCACATTCACACTGCTGTGCTGGCATACTGTTGGAAATACATTGCTATGACATGTACGACATCTGCACAGTGATCTGTGAAGGGCATCGTGGCGGTGACACAGCCGATGTTGTGGCTTCACACCATTGAGCACTGGGTGTCACATCATATCTGTGTGCCACCCCATCACACTGTGCATGCACCATGTAGATGTTAGCCTGCCATGGACATGTGTACCTGGCTGCACCTATGTCCATATCAGTTGGCATAAGTCCCCATGTGACGCCTGTGCTACTGTTCACCTGGACCCTCTGTATATGTCAGTACACATCTCGTCTGTGTCCATTGTGAACGTCAGCAGTGGCACTGTACACATACACATGGACACCTGCACATGCATGTGTTGTGCCATGTACTTCCACACAGCACTGTACCAGTGCTGGACAACTTGCCACAGCTCACCTGTGTTACGATGTGATAGACATGGAGCAATGTGTAACCATGACACATTAGCAGGAAAGGCCATGCATAGCATGTACACACACACATTGTGCAGAGCGTCACACAGCACCTGTAACATGACAGGGTGCATCGCCGCCACATTACTACTGTGTATGGTTGATAGTGAGAGTGCCTTTTGTCCATTGCACCATGTGGGACTGTGATAGCTCATGCAGCCTTGCTGGTCAGCTCTGCATGATATGGCAGGGTATGCCACATACATGGCACTGGGTGTGACCCACCCGGGCTGACGGTATTGGCAGGGTGGCTGTCCATTGCATATGTCATAGCTGTGTGAATATGGACATTCAACATGTTTATCACCATGGTGTGAACACTGTCCTCCAGCGAGGTATGCTGTACGCTGCTTGTTGAGGGTGTGTGTGGTGCATGCAGGTATCACACATCCATACATACACTGTAGCCCTGGCAGGTGCTATGTGCTGGGATGTTGATCAACACAGTGCTGTATGTGTACACACACCGCTATCCCATGCACATGGATGGCTGCCTGAACTGATGTGGGTAACACATATGTGTACATCCATTGCCCGCTGCCACCCACATGTCTGCTGCTGCACCACACCGCCATCCCTCCCTGTGTGAATGTGGTGTTGGCCTCAGCAGAGGTATCCATGTATGGGGACAGGGATGTTCACATAGCAGGCCCACTGATGGTATCGTCGATCTGACCATACACATATGATGCACCCCTCACACATACAACCCATTCATATTGTTGTTCACAACGGTGACACAGCTATATTGCTATGCCGGAGCCATTCACAGACATACATACACAGAGGCATGCACGTCCATCTGTGTCATTGTCTGGACTATTGGTGTGGTTTGGTACCTAACGTGTTTGACTGCAGGTGGCGCAGACCTACTGTGCACATGTCTACATGGTAGGCCTGTTCTACGGTAGGCATCTGTGATGTGCTGTGCACATCTCATATCTGCACATTTGGTTGGTGTCCATCGGTCCACGGGCCAGTGGTGGGACATACAGGGATGTTGCTGAACATATATGCATGCGACCCTGTACAGCTGTGACGCTAGCCTCTCAGATGCTCATGTGTCGTGGACGTGAACACCGCATACACACACATGTGGTTGTGGGCCGTCCGCACTCCATCTCCACCTGTGGGTTGCTATCATCCCACACACTCCTTGTACTGTATGTTCAGGCTATGCACCTATGTGGGGCTTGTGTGCATGCAATACGATACTATGTGCCTTTGCACCCATCACAGACATTGTCACACAGGTACACCGCAGCCATACACATCGCAGATTGTTGTCAGCACGACAAATGTGGTACACACCTAACACATCTCCTGTGGGACATGGTAATTTGTATGGGCATGTCCAGTAGTGACATACCACAGCTACCCCTACATGACGGCTATGCAGGACATGTCTGTGTACATCTACTGTGACATATACACAAGCAATGCCCCCTACCTACATCACATGGTACTACCTGTGGAGTATGTGTGTCTGCATCCATGCTATGGCCATAGATGACAATTGTACATCAATATGTGCAACATACCTCAGTGGGGGTTGTCATGAGCACATGTTCCATGTGTCAATGCATTGTTTGTGTCTGTTGGGCAGTCATTGTTGTGCATGGTTTACATGGCTGACATAGTGTACTGTGTCTGATTCCAGGTACTTCATTGGGCTACCAGCATTGTACATTTCTACAGCACATTCCAGCCATCATGTAGCCAGCTTAGATGACAGTGGGAGGTGTTCCGCCATGTGCACATATGTCACATGGTACAAGGGTGACTGACACACATTGTCAGGACTGGGTTCTGACTGCTGTGGCTGTGTGTACCGGTGTTGACAACCATGACTGCACCAGATGGTGTCTTCTGGATGTGTGACATTCACAACAAACACCCACATTCACATAGCAGCACATCGTCCATGACAATTGGCATTCCTGCATGAACACTGTGTACGGTATGTCTGTATGACCACTGCATATATCACTGGTGGCCACCAGCATGGCTGCCTACAACAGCAGTGTGTATCCTGTGCAAACATGGGTTACACCAGTCGCACCACACCTGTGTCAGATGGCCCTGTAGTGGGTGACAGTGCAGTTCCATTCATCATGTAACAGTATACATCGTGCACCAGTATGTTGCAGACATGTGAACGGCTGTGCTAGTCGACATATGCACACATGACACATCACCTGGTACACCGTGTCTGCCTTGCCACCTGCTATTGTGACCACCCTGTGATGACATTGTACGCCCCACATGGACTTGGACATGTGATGGCTCAATGGTGAATTAAACGCCCAGGTGTGTGTCTAGCCAGGTGTCCAGTAGCCAGTGGTCTGCATGCAGGATAGTCTACATTGGCCTACTCTGTCACTGGGACTGTTGACTATGGTCATACTGTTGTTATGCAGGCATGTGCTGTTTGTCCAGTCTGATAGTCGTGTTCAACCACACTACCGTGGCACACATGACGTGTGGACATCTGCCTAAGGTGTGCAGCCCACATGTACATCTTCACATGCTATGCTGCCTGTGCAGCGGTGTCACATGTCTGTCTCCGGCAGGGCTGTCACAGGTAGGCACAGCATGCAGTGATGTGTGACAATGCTTACACCCTCCACTGTGCTGTACACTAGCACTGCACACACAGTACAGCACACATGTCATTTATCTGCAGTGCCTGGGACCTGCCTCCATGCCCTACACGGCACACCTGCCAGTCCAGATTGTACACAGATCATACCTCCCAGGCACATACCTGGACTGTAACACACACGGTGGGTGGTTCCCACACCACACCGTGATTTACACACATACTGTATTTTCCCATGACACATTGCATCATAGGTAGTCCATGTTCAGATACCCATGTTCGTGGCGCACGCACATTGTGACACGCGACAGTGAATACACTGTACACCACAGGTTACATGCCAGTCGGGTTGGCATACTGTACATTGCACCTAGGACAGTTGCCACTGCTATGTATTGCCAGCAACACGCCCTTCCCTAGTATGGACTCCCATGTATGCTTGGCCATGCAGTACGCATAGCTGGGTGACACATTACACGACACATACCATACCTACACTACCTTCAGCATGCACCAAACCTCCATGTGTCTGTGTGCTAGGCCTACACACCTCCCCCCTCTGTTTGCTGAACATCCGTGCTTACCATCCCTGCTAGCCACACCCTAAACACACAACCATAGCAGCATGCATGGTACATACACACTACAGCCGGTATTACTGACATCCACTGACAGAGGTAGTTGATGGCATGGCACCCCGTACGATGGACAGTCTACGTGCCTATGCCAACAGTGATCACAGTGCACTTCTGCTACATTTACACACTGGTAGGGACCATGCTATTCCACACTGAGACATGGTGGTACTGGCCTTTCACAGACGCCACAGTGGTATTCCTGTTCCATGCACACGTGCTGTATGGGCACATGTGCAGGCTGTTGCACGGTAGTTATGTTCACCTGTGTGTTGTGTGTCACTTGACAGTCATGGTGTGTCCTGCTGGTGCATGACATACTCCACAGCTAGCTACCTACACATGACTGCCAGACATTGCAGTGTGGGCCCTCACGCAGTGTGGTGGTATGTCTCTGCTGTTTGACTACATCCACATTCAATGCAGCATACCACGGTCATGCAGGCATTGACGACACAGATGTTGCTGGCATCGTGCCTGCCAATGGGGTACCTACCAACAATACACACTCTCACTCACTACAGGGTTCCAATCCTTGGCTGGACATTGTATTAACCCTGTGGACACATACATAGTACTGCCATGCACATGTTATGTCTGGGAACACAGTCCCAATGTCACCTCCAACCGCCGTAGTTGTTGTATCCCGCCAACCTGGCTGTTACATGTCTCTGCAGCAGCACACGTCAGTGACTGCTAGCCCATTCATGTACGTTGTGCACCCTGACCACCACACTACCACATCTATCACACTACACATGGATGGTACTGCATTGCACGTATGGGGCTGCATCTCTACACCCATGACTGGGCCATTCAGTATGGCACTGGGCCACATCTTGACATACATGCTTCACACACTCATTGACTACCTGCATGCCTTTCCTGGCACCCTTGTTGGGCTTCTGTGCGCCACAGCACACCACATCCCATGCTGGCCACCTGTCATATTATTGCATGGGTGGTTGGGGTGGTACAGAGGGTATCACATCAGACATGATCCGCTCTTTGCCCTTCAGCACCATTCCACTTTATGCTATTGCCAGTGTACACATCCAGCATCACATCGTACCCTATGTATCGGCATGTTACGCCATGTGCCTTCTGTACAGTTCACACAGTGGTGCAGGCATATCATGCTAACTACAAGTCAGGGACGTGTGGCATTGCACGTTCCTCAGACATGTGGCCCCTCATGCTCAGTATTTGCATACGTACACTACCTGCTGTCACACAGTACTGTACATGCCTACATATACCACTTCTACATACCTGGCAGCATTCTAGCTCATCCTACTCATGTTGCTGACACCCATACAGGTGTCAGTGTGGCAGATATATCATGTAGATATGATTGCATCAGTTACATCACACATAGTGCATACACATCACCTTTGCATACTGACAGTCATGGGGTGTGTATCACATGGATACTGTCCCTGTACAGGCATATCACATTGTACATGGTTGATGTACACACACATGGCCCACATGATGCTGTGGTTGCCATATTACACCATGGCGTGGGTACACATGTGCAGGACCACGCATTTTTGGACCGTATGTCTAGCTGATACCTTGGGTGCCCTTGTACCTGTGCCATACACACATGTACACACAGGCCGTGTTACAATAACACATGTGTGGTGTACCTTACACAATGGATACAATGTTACATGTCTCAGTATAGTCATGCTGTGCTCTCTACCCGGCTCAGACAGTTTACATATGCAAATGACAGTCATGTAACACATCTGTGCTCACCTGCATGCCACTAACACAGGGGTGTAATCTACTCTGCCATGGGCCATGTTCTCCGCAAGAGTACTGATGCATGTAGTACTCCTACATGGCGTTTGCAGTGGGCAGGGTGGGAGGAGCAGTCCTGCATGTGTGCACACATGCCACATTGCTCAGCCCGGGCGCCTGTGTGACATCCACAGACTGGACACACACCATGCTGTGGGACATAGGTCCTGTGCACATCCCACACCGCCACACTCTCTCACTACTCATGTCATACCTCCCTTGCTGGTAGGGTGACACAGACCCATGGTACCACCACAGCGGACGACTGTATAGACATGACAGTTGACATCCAGTTCTGCCGCTCAGTGGACACTACCATGGGGGGGGTGTCAGTACTGTGTACATTGCACATGTGTTTACACACGGCCCTGCTGGACATCATTGTGGCACACATTGCACCTGCTATGGAACGTTTGGACATGGTCACTTGCTGTTCGCTCCATTTCGGTACCTATTCTGCTACTACATTGTCCCATATGTGCAGGCCATACATATCTTGTGTATGTACATAACATTAGGCCATCGCTCCATCATGCATGCTATGCCTGTGATACTGTCTATGATTTGTGAACATATCCATCATGACAGCTTTGCATTACACATAATTGACATAGTCGCCTACTGCGTGGGATACGTGCACGCGTCGTCGCACATTCCGTGATGACATCGATGGTATATGCCCATGCACATGTGTGCTGTGACACTATACATACATGTCCTATCCCCTGCTGTGGCACTTCATTGTTGGATATCCACTGCCAGCATCAGCGTGGGTGGTGGCATTGTTCTGTGTTTGCAACCCCTATGGCAGACCTGGGGTAGGGTTACCACCTGTGCCACTTTGCAAGGGACAGTCCCTCCTTGGGCAGTTGTGTCCTGACAAAATATATTACAAATGGCAAATGTCCTGAGATTGTAGGACATCACTATATCCCATTCTTATGTAAGAGTTGCATAACATACTTATTTATGTATGTACATTCCTAAATGTTACAAGACACACAATAAGCAACTTAACTGCTACAAGACTACACTTTTCTTTATGCAAAGAGTAGAGTTCTAACCTTTGTACTGACCATGGGTATGTGTCCACCTGTAACATCTGATGTGTGTCCCAAGATTTCCCACTTTGGCCATTTGAAAAGGTGGCAAGCAACCTGGGGTTATCCCGGTGTGTACATGTTGTCCCACTGCTGTGCACACGCTGTCCACAGTCGCTGGTATGCTGCCGCTTTAGCATTACATATCCAACCTTCGCCTCTCTGCCTGATGGACAGGTATCTTTACCTACACACACCGCTCACATACTGTACAGATTCGTCATGATCGTATGCGTTACACACCAGTACATGTCGTGGGTTCGACATACCTTTCCGCCTTTTGTTCTGAGTTCGCCTCTATTCCCTTGTTTCTCCTCTATTCGTGTTAGTTCGGTATGAACATACGGTTTGAATATCCAGGGAGTCTTCCTTATATTCGTCGTCACCTGAGGCATGTGTGTTAATCAGGCCAATAGCTGTTCCTCGGTGTGTACTTATGCGCATATCAGCGGTGATCCCCCTTCCTTTCATTCGTTACGCGTCGGCACTAGCCCATGGTTCTTTCCTCGTGTGGCCGTTGGTTATTTGCAATACCTTCGTGAGGATGGTATGTATTGTATCATGTTTGTGCGACTGCATCCGCTATGTGTGGTGTCGGGCACATTTCGCTGTGGTGATAGCCGTGGATTGTGTGTGTTGAGTATGGTATTGTGTTTGACATGTGGGTCCCCGTGTCCTGGCGGCGTCTGTCGATGGCGTTGTGCATTCAGATGTGTTACATAGCTGTTATTTTCCTTTACATAGCGGATGCAAGGATGCATCAGCCGCTGCTAGTGTTTCCCAGGAGCTTGTTGTGGGTATGCCGCTGTCATTCACTGCCTGTATGTGTTTGCTACGGTTTTAGCTGTTATCCCTTTGATATGTGCAATGGGGTATATCTGCGGATGTGGGTGACGGGTACGGGTGTGAGTCTTGCATTTATACATACCAGATATGCTTGTGTGTGTGCTCCATCCCTGCTTGGGGAGCTGCGGGTTACCTGTCTGTTGTTCCAGGAATGTTTGTTTTGTTGATGTCGCCTGTTGTGGGCATCCCGGGCAGGTGTGTTTGCTGCCCGTATTCTTCCTTCACATCGGTAATATATTTGGGGATGTTCCGTCGCGCCTACTATCCATTGGCATTTTGTCGCTGATAGTTACGGTGAATGTGGTCCTATACTTGGGGCGGCCTGTATGCTACCGGTAGCCTCCTATTCGTGTGCCGCTTGCTTACACACCGCGGTATTTACAGGACCGTAAGTGTTCACGATCGGTGCCGGATAGCACATTCATTTTCGCCGCATGCCTGATGCTGTGTAACGTTGCCGACGGACCGTGTGGAGTCTACCTTATGGCCGCCATACCTACGGTCATGGTTTGTACATGCGTCCTTTGCATCTCCTGTTGGCTATGGCCCTGTGGTACACTTTGGGACATTTCCGCTTTGCATCGCTTTTACGCCGCCACGCATAGCCACTGAGGAGATGTCAGTACTACTTTGTGGGTACTGCTGTACATACGCCTATGGTTCCTGTACTGTATGCCTCGCCTGTTATTACACTACCTGTGACATGTCATCTACATACACAGTTTACACTGGCACACACATTACACACACACAGCGGAACACACGACAACCTCACCTCACACATACACATATTGCCGCCATGGCTGTCAACCTTCTATTTCCAGAGTGAGGAACACACACAGTAGTAATGTGAAACAAATGGGCATAATGTGGAACACATAGTAATGGCATAGTGACAACTTCAGCTAAGTAGGTCATAGGTTGATTATAATATGCTGATTTACTTACAGTGAAGAACCTTTACTGACTTACTATGAGTACATTCTATTTACCAGGATGTCATTTATATACATTCCTAACAATGGATGTTTGACAGACATTTTCAATGTGGAACTTGGAGGAACTGCGAGGAACATGAACTGTTTTACACCCCAAATGAGGTACGTTCCTCATAATGTCGTACACTTCACTGGTATGCTTTCCGCTTTTGCACCGACGGTTGAACACAATACCTACGTTGGCCGACGCGGTGGCGGCGTGTATCTCCGCACTCATATGGTATGGATATGACACGCTTTATATCTAGGGTTGCCACCTTTTCAAATGCCCAAAGTGGGACATTTTTTGTAGAAACGTCAGATTTTGCATGCAAACACATACCCACGGCCAGTACAAAGGACAGCAATTCACTTTTTGGACAGAATACAAACCTGTAGCATTACAGTTGCTTATTCTGTTTATTATCATATTTAGATGTTTCTTCTACAAAATAACTGTTTTATGCAACTAATAAAGAAATTATGGGAAATAGTTTTGTCCTACAATCTCAGGACATTTGCCATTTTGTCAATGTTTTTGCAGGACACAACTGCCCAAAGGGGACTATCCCCCACCACCTGGGACAGGGGGTAACCCTACACATATCCCGCTACTGTACCGTGGACTGGTGACCATCCCGACACGCGGATATGTATTGATGCAGGTTAACATTTCCATGGCTGGCGTTACCTGCCCTGCCCACCCTCCAGGATGATCGGGTTGCCGGTCACTATGTTTACTACGTGGTGATTTCGCCTTACTTATCTGTGAACTTGCATCCCTGGGTTCCATATTACCCTGTTGTACTTTATATCTGTGTATGCGCATATATTTCTACATGTGTACTGATATGTATTTCCGTATCTGTGTATGCACATGAGTACATATGTGGTCGACTTGCGGCGATAGTGGCAGCATACGGCTCGCCATGTGCTGTAGAACCGGCGCGTTGAGGTGTTGGCGTTCCATGCTCTGCTGGCTATTGGGTGTGCAGTGTTTGGGCGGTGCCTTTGTTGAGTCACACATACGTCCGCACATACGGTACACATTACGGGCGGACATGTTTGTGTGGCGTCCATTTTACTGTGTGTGCAGGTCAGGAGGTGTCAGTCCATGGGGCCTACACTGTCAAAGTATGTGCTATGCGTTCCCTCTTTGCCAGGGCGTAGGCATATTGGGCGCCTCTGTCTACCTACTGGGGCTGGCTCAGTGTGTCCATGGTGCTGAACGCCCTGTGCCTGTGCTTGCCCTGGCAGTTGTGGCGGGCTTGGTGGCCCTCCTGCATTATGTCCCTGCAGCAGCTGTTTCCGCAGAATCATATTGTGTAGCATACAACATACTATGAATATGTGGGCACTTGTGCCTGGAGAGTACTGCAAGGCTCCACCGGATGTATCCAAGCACCGGAACCGTGATTTCAACATCCCGAACACACGCTCTATGATTATTCTCCTTTGTGCGTGTGCCTCATTATGGCGTTCTTGCATGTGTGTGTGTGCATTTCTGATGGGTGTCATCAACCACGGCTCCAGTGCGTAGCCAGCATCCCGCACAAGGTGACCTTGTGTGATGTCCCCCCTGGCGAATACCTGATACAGCTGTGAGGCATGCCAGATATGGGAGTCGTGGTAGCTTCCAGGGCTGCCAGCACACACATCCATAATAATGCCCTGCGCATTGCACACGACCTGGCAATTGATGGAGGGGTATCCCTTGCGGTTTATGTAGCGTCTACCCTGCTCCCGGTGGTGACTTAATTTCTATGTGCACAGTCTATCGCACCCAGGACCTCCGGTATTGTGCCACACGGTGGCAGCGCATATTGCTAGCCAACTCCTCCTGAGATGTGGGGAAATTTATGTGCTCATGGGCATGTGGTAACATGGCATCCAGGAACTGGTGTAGTACCCTGGATGCTGATGCCTGTGAGATGCCCATTATGTCCCCGGTGGGCCTTTGAAAGGTACCTGTAGCCAGTATTCGCAAGCTCACACATACCTTTGTGTCCACTGGGATGGGCTCCCCTCTGTTGTCTCTTGTTCTCAGGCGCCGGCACAGCTCCACTATTTGCTGTAACGTGTCCCTGTCCACCCTGTAGCGCTCTACTATCTCCAGGTCTCGCAGCCCCTGGTAGGTCACCCTTGGTCTGAACACTCTCCTTCTCCTGTGAGGCCTACGGTAGTTGTCGGCACCACCCTCCGCAACTCCGTCTGTCTCTGCCACATACCTATGCATCACGGCCACGGCGGCACCCAGCATATACATATTAAAAGTTCCCCGTCTGTTTACACCCTACGGTGCGGCGTTTGGGAAATCGCTGTGTGTTGTGTGCATTCACATTTAATACTGTTGTGCTGTATACCCGGTGATGTCATTGGGTGTGTCTGTGCGGCCGTATCCACGGATTATTTCCGTGGTTTTACGGTTGCAACTGCAACGGTACTGCCTGTAGTGTTACATTACAGTTGCCTGCATTGCCTTCACCTGGCATCTTACATTACTGCATCCTGCAGGCACATGGCATATGATGCATTTTATCTGCAGCCGCAGTTATGCTACCTCTGTACTTGGCTGTGCTATTTCGGTTCTTTGCTCTTTGCATTTCTACTACATCCCCTACTATCTTTGCACTCATATGCCTCCCTTTCCCGTTATGCACGAGACTGCATGCAGAGTTATCAGCTGCCGGCGTTTGCCCTTCCTGCATTGATTGGTGTTAATTGCTCATTACGGATCCATTTACACTGCTTCCGCATTTCCTCGTATTCTCCGCATTACCTTCCTATATCCGTGGTTGTTGACGGTGAGGCCGACACATGACTGGTTTAGGGAACGAGTCATCCTCGTGCACATGCATTTGTAACGCGCATTCTGTACTCTCAGCGCATCTATTTCCTAACACGCCAGTCCTGATGCTGTGATGTGCATTGTACAGCCCAGATTTGCTGACCTCCAATATCCTTCCTCCTACAGTGGCACACCCTCTGTGGTTGACATGTATCTCGTGGTAGGCCACTCCTCGGTGTAGTACCGCTCGCCGCTTGCTCCATCCTTACGCCGGCCGCTTTTGCGATTCACTATTATCTGCCTCATTTGCATGGAATTGACTACTAATACATGGTTACGGCGCGGACACCGCCACCACTCCTTGACAACCATTGCGCTGGGGTTGCAGCTTTACATACATACTATGGTGTGTGGTGGCTGTGCAGCTGATTTGTGTTCTACTGCTCTTTTAGGACATTGTCATATTATTTCATTGCTTTGCAACTTCTGTGCACATATCCCGGGTCTGCTGTTCTTTCTACATACGTGCCATTTATGTCATTTTTACATTTTGTGCATATTTTCTTTGGACATTCTCGGTGCCTTTCCACATTGGCATATTGCACCTATATGATACCTGACTTTGACAGCCTTCCGTTACTCCTCCGGTATGTTTGGGTAAATGTAAACCGCTTTTTGGTTTACATTGCCGCGTTCTTACGCCACGCCTCGCCACGCCGTGGATCGCTATTTGCCCTCATTTGCATGGTGCAATACCGCACACAGTGTGTTTTGCATACCTACGCGGGCGAGACGCTCCAGCGCATGCCGGTAGTGCACGTGGAATTCATTCATACCTGAATCGCTAAGCAGCCATATTTGGCATTATAACGCCGACGCTATGCTGGCGCCTGGCGCAAGGTTCATGAATCCCGGGGTATGTGTGTGTTATGTAACTGTGTTATAGACATATATGTGGGGGGTCTAAATCAGTCTACACATTATATAGCACGCTCTCTCTGTAACTCTCTCTCTCTCTCTTTATATATATATATATATATATATATATATATATATATATATATATATATATATGTATGGGTTTACTTCATATGACTGAAATTTCATTTGACCGAGACCATAATACCGAAATTTCAAAATACTGAAAACTGACTTAACTGAAACTCATAATACTGAAACCTTGCAATTGTAAATTTCAACACAGTGGCAGCATGTAGACTACTGTATGGTAAGTAAAAGGTATATGCCCTTTTCCCCACTGTAGTGCGATCCTAGAGTTAGTATATATAGTTATGGGGCATGTGAGGGCATAGCTCCCTACCTAGTTTGGTTATATATCGTCTGGTTTCTGCTTAGAGGGTACGTAAGCAGTTTTTAAGTTCTGGAAAGAATTCGTCAGTGGTTTTGTAAGTGTGCATGTCTATGGTTTACAATTTAGTATGTTGAAATTTAGTATTGAAAGATTTCAGTATTATGAGTTTTAGTTAAGTGAGTTTTCAGTATTTTGAAATTTCAGTATTTATGGTCTCAGTCAAATGAAATTCAGTCAAATAAAATTTCAGTTTATATATATATATATATATATATATATATATACATATATATATATATATATATATATATATATATAGGTCCCTTACACATGACCAAAATTTCGGAAAGCCGATTCCCATATGGCCGAGACCATATGATTGACTTTTAAAATTTCAATCATGCAGAACGGGCATCTCCGTATAGTCAGGAAATGGAAGATTCCCATCTTACGCACTGTAGTGCGATTTCGGAGTTGGTATATTTAAATTGCAGGGGGTGTGGGGGGGTGCATGCGGGCTTGCCCCCTTGCTAGCAACATGTAGGTAAGTTTTTGTTTTGTTTTGGGGTTCTTTTTGTTTTTTTTTTTTACATGTTCGAAATTTCAAAAGTTGATCTCATGGTCTCGGCTATATGGGAGTCAGCTTTCTGAAATTTCGATCATGTGTATATATATATATATATATATATATATATATATGTGTGTGTATATGGGTTCCATACACTAGATCGAATTTTCACTAATTCAAAATAGTGCATGGAATGCTGACTGCAGCAAAAGTGCACTTAATCGAAAGTGCACTTACGCGAACGGGTGTTGTACTGAACTTCCGTGCAGTACTCATGGACCTTAGGGTTAGGGCACGGGTCATGGTAAGGGGATAGCCCATAGGGCTATCTCCTTACCATAACCCGTGCCCTAACCCTATAGTCCATGATGACTACAGCGCAGTGAAGGACATAGCAATGTCCTCCACTATGGTGCGATAGTCAGGAACCTTAGGGTTAGGGCATAGGTTAGGGTAAGGGGATAGCTTTACTAACTTTCCCCTTACCCTAACCCATGCCCTAACCCTAAGGTCTGTGACTATCGCACCATAGTGGAGGACATAGTTCATTTTTTTATGTCCTCCACTGTGCTGCGGTGTTTTCGGTGAAGTGCATTTATGCAAAAGTTCACTTTTGTTAAAGTGAACTTTCGCAGAAGTGAGGCTTCCTATTACAAGTTTGAAGTAGTGAACTTTCGTTCTTGTAATAGGAATCCATATATATGAGGGTAGCCGTGGTGGTGCAGTGGTTATCATTGCCGCCTCACAGCAAGAGGTTCTCCGGTTCGATTCTCAGCTGGGGTGCCTTCTGTGTGGAGTTTGCATGTCCTCCCTGTGGTCGCGTGGGTTCCTCTGGGTGTGCCAGTTTCCTCCCACATCCCAAAGACATGCTGTAGGTGAATTGGACTCTCTAAACTGACCCTAGGTTTGAGTGCGTGCATGTGTGTGCCTTCTGTGGAAGGTTGGGCTGACAACTCGACACCATAAAACTCCACTGCCAATCATGAGCGGACAGGTGATCTGCTGTGGTGACCACTAACCGGGAAAAGCCGAAAGAAGAAGAATAGGAATATATACATATATATATATATATATATATATATATATATATATATATATATATATATATATATATATATGTGTGTTACCTATACATATATGTTACCTATACATATATATATATATATATATATATATATATATATATATATATATATATATGTATATATGTGCCACATAATGATAGATAGGGTAATCATGTGTGAGGGGGGCTAGGGAGAGACAAATACGTATACATAGCTGTCTGTATACACAGACATCTTTTTACATATCAGTTCCAGGTCGATATTAGAACATCAAAGTTTCAAAACTTCGAATGCTCTAATATCGAACCCTATTCAGCGAAAGCTGAAAATATTGAAGCAACAGAAAACCAAATTTTTTCCTAGGGAAAGAATTTGGTTGTCCGTTTTTGTTGCTTCAGTATTTTCAGCGGTGTGGTGGAAAGTTCCAGGCTGGGTTTAGGTAAGTGTGCGATTGAGTGTGTGTTAGGTTAGTTAGGGTTAGGGTGCAGGTTAGGTATGTGTGCGATTGTGTAGACATGAGGGTTAGGGCAGCTTAGGTGAGTTAGGTTTAGGGCGTGGGTTAGGTATGTGTGCGATTGTGTGGATGTGAGGGCTAGGGCGGGTTAGGTAAGTTAGGGTTAGGGCACGGGTCAGGTAAGTGTGCGAGGGGTGAGGTGAGTGTGTGATAGTGACGGACCTTAGGGTTAGGGATTTGGTTAAGGTAAGTGGATAACTAGTGGTGTGTATATAGTTTAGTGTAGGGTTAGGTGTAAGATTTTATGTGTATGTGCGTGGATTGCTGTTTGTTTGGTGTGCTTGTGTTGTGTGTATGTGTTTTGGAACAGTGAATTCTTTCCCTAGGAAAAGATTTGCTGTTCTGTATGTTCAATGTTTACAGCTTTCGCTGAATAGGGTTCGATATTAGAACATTTGAAGTTTTAAAACTTCGATGTTCTAATATCGACCCATCAGTTCCTTAGGCAGATGAGACATCAGGCATAGACTCAAGTTAACTAAGTGTAGGAGCATGCCCAGTGTGACTATCAGTACTTACAAATGACTCCAGGCCATGACCTACCTGTATTCCAGTCCAGGATTTTGTGTGCTGCAGCCAATTGGCTGCTGCACCTGCTTCAGCAGTCCAGCACCCCCATAACATTTTGTCCAGGGCATTCCCCGGCTGTGTGCTGACCATAATATATGTGTCAAACCTATCAACTGTACAGATTGTAATAGAATGTACAGAGTTTTGCATCATATGTATCTTACATTGCACATAGCATTGTGATTTTCTGTACATTACTAGCAAAGCATTATAGATTGACATTAAGAAATCCTGACAGACATTTTAGTTACTCACTCCATACATGTCAGGGAACCCATGCTGATGCATGACCTGTTATTCTCTGAACTTTCTACATTTGCCTAGCAAGTAGTTAATCCTTCTCCTTATATTTGGGCCCTTGTCCCACTACTGCTCATGGCTTTGTCCAGATTTCCTGCTCTAAGCGGTTATAAGTATGATGTGTCTGGGGTACATGATGTAACAGCACACACAGGCTGACAGTCTAATTACCTCTCACTCTACATGTTTTTGCAGGATGTCCATCATTCCAACACATATGCTTGCTAAGTTCCTCATACAGTTGTATTTGTCTTGTACTATACTAATAAATGGAGCCCACTGAATTGTTATAAGTACTAACACAGTTACGTTATGGCCTCTACCTCCTGCTGCTAATCTGACATGTTGGAACCCGCTGTTATACTAGCCACCTACTAGGTGACCCAGAGCATGTATAATGTCAGTACATTTAGCCCTGTCTCCCCCATTGTCTTTGCCTTTGTCCAACTTTCTTGCCATAAGAGATTGTGGCATATTGACAGTCTGTGGGACTCCTACCATACGAGTACCTGATATGCAAAAGTTGTAGGTGCAGCCATTAGCACCATTAACCATGCTAATGTACTTAGCCCGTGAGCCACACCATCCACCAGAAAGTGGGCTTTAAGTCTTCACACTATCAACGGCAGACAGACATACACTGTGACCCCTGTGTTTTGTTAGAAATACAACATGTGGCCAGGTTCTTTGTGACAGCCCTGAGATTGTGTGGTCTGCTGATGTATGCTTGCAATATACTGGTATTGCAGTTGTATGTGAACAGTGATGTGTTGGGGGTAGGGGACTCTGGGACTGACAGTCATGCATGTGACCTGTGACCCCACTGTTTGGCATTTCCTTTGCATACTGCTGTGGGTTTTTCTGCCATGAGGCCTAATACATATTACGGAGCACTCAGTATTGGACAGAGTACCTGTTGTCCCATGTAGATGTCACTTGTCTGCAAGTAGCCCAGCAGCCCACTCTAGTCCCTTTCATACATGTAACAGGTCCATACATATGCTACCATAGTCTAGTAACCCATACATTTGTTGTAAAGGAGAGTGACTTACCTTGTGAATGCAGCAGTTGAGAGATATGTATTTCAGGGCTGACTGTCTGATGCACCCAGTACACAGCCAATACATGGTAAGGGACAGGTTGTGTGGTGTGGCTGGCATCATTTTTACTATGTGTGAGAGTTGCAGTAAGGTGTCAGTCCCTAGGACCCTAGGTTTTTAGTGCATGTGCTATACGTTGCCCCTTTGTCAAGGCCAGGGCATACTGGGCATGCCTACATCTGCCTACAGGAACAACCTCAGGGGGTTCTTCCTCCGAGTCTGTCTGTGGGTGTGGCTGTGGGGACCTAGGCACTGGTGGGGGGCTGTGTGTCCCTTCTCTGTGATGATACTGTGGCATCTGTTTCCACAGGATCATATTGTGTAGCATGGCACATACTGTGAACCTCTGTGCACATGTGGCTGGAGAGTACTGCAGGTCTCCACCAGATATATCGAGGAACCAGAAGAGTGACTTGAGCAGCCCAAACACATACTCTATGATGTTCCTAGTTTGCGCATGTGCCTCATTATGGCATTCTTCTTTGGGTGGGTGTGCATTTCTGATGGGTGTCATCATCCACGGTTCTAGTGCATAGTCAGCATCCCCCAGTAGATGGCCATACGGGATGTCCCCCCTAGCAACCATCTGATACAGCTGTGATGCATACCAGATATGGGAGTGTGATAACTGCCAGGGCTGCCAGCACACACATTCATGATAATGCCCTGGGCATTGCACATGACCTGGCAGTTCATGGAGTGATGCCCATTGTGGTTGACGTAGACTCTACCCTCCTCACTGGATTGTGCTTTGATGTGTACATGAGTGCAGTCTACAGCACCCGGTACCTCAGGGTAGTGTGCTACATGGTAGAAGAGATGCATACTGCTGGTCTTCTCCTCAGGGGTGAGGGGGAAATAAGTATGCTCACTGGCATGTGGTAGCATGGCATCCAGCAACTGTTGAAGTACCCTGGATGCTGATGCCTGTGAGACCCCCATCATGTCCCTAGTTGGTCTTTGGAAAGTACCTGTAGCTAGTATCCTAAGGGCTACACATACCTTTGTTTCCACTGGAATGGGTTCCCCTATGTTGGCTCTGGGTCTGAGTTCAGGGTGGCAGAGCTTGGTGAGTTCTTGTAGAATGTCCCTGTCCACCCTGTGGTACTCTGCAATCTCCAGTTCCTGTAGCTCCTGGAAGGTTACTCTGGGCTTGAACACTCTTCTCCTTCTCAATCTAGGCCTATTGTCAGCAGCAGCATCAGCACTGACCTCAGCATCTGGCATATACAGATGTACCAGAGCAGCAGCAGCCCCTAGCATTCTGTCAGTTAAAATTCCCAAGTCTGTACTCCAGTGGTGTAGAATATGGGGAAAAATCAGATTGTATGGTGTATGCATAGTTTATAGTGCTCTGCTGCAGATGCAGCCTGTGTGATTGGCTAACTATGATGCATTCCACCTGTCAAAGTACATAATTGAGGGGTTTTAATGGCCTAGTTTAAGTGGGACAGGGGTCATCAGTAATTTATTGGCTTTTCCAGGCAATTTTTTTTTTAAAGAGACTGCACTGTGGCATGGCTTGAAAACCCATGCCACACACATAAACAATGCTCAGCAGGCAATAGACACAGCCCCATACATGGGCATGCTCAGCACAGCTCAAACCAGCTAAAACATGCACCCTGAAGCTAAATGAAGCTTAGCAGCAATGGATTCACACACCCTGCTTAGCTGAAGAGGTGTACTCCTCAAACGGGCATCGCTGAGCTCCAATGTGCTTAAACAGATAGTGACACACTCCCTCTTGATGTCAGCTAGTTCTCCTGTGGGCAGCAACATGGTTCTAGGGCTACATGGATTTTATTTGTGGCCACGGTAACCCATTTTTGCTATTCAGTAACCCCAGCTCATTTGCATACAGATATGTACACACCACCTGGATACTACACTATTCCAGGGTCTGCCTCCTTAGCAACCACAGAAATTTACCATTGTACATACTCCATACAAGGCCCTATAATGCATTATGTTCATATATTTATTATTTTGCATTTTTACACTTTTCAATATTTTTTTTGCATAATGGCATGTTTCCACACAGCTGCATGCCACACAAATGTAATATATGTGTTAAAAAAATTAAATTACATTATTTTGAATTACTCTTTGGACACACAATGCATAGCTTTCCACATATCTGTTCCTGCTATGCTATTTCTGATCTTCTAACTGGGCTTTTACAGCCCATGCTCACTCTTTAATTTCTTGTACACAGAACTTTTCCATGTACACTTTGGATACTAACACAGGGTTTGCAAGACTACCTATCTGCTTGCTGGATCACTCCAGCACCCTCATTTGCATGCAATTCTCCTATATATGAGGTGATTTGCATGCCACAGACACTTCTGTGTTGGCATGCTCATGCACGGCCCTCAGGTCTGTTTTCTGGATTGCACGTCTGTTTACTTGTGTGTAAGCTCCATGCCACTATGCCTACACAGAAAATGAATCCATGTAGGGTTTCTTGAATTCCCCCTATAATTTTATATACTATATCCAATGAATATCATTCTTACTAATTTGCTTAATAAAGATAATTTGAGGCCTAGACACAAAGCTCAAATAAACATTTGTTTCATAACATATTAACAATGAGGTAAAATGACTAAATATTTTAACAGACAACTTAGAAGTTTTATCAGTTACTCAAGACCTTTTGGCCAATATTTAAGATCAAAAGGCTCCAAAGCCTTTTTTGATCTAAAAATCTCTATTTTCTTTGTTGCACACAGTTCTTAATACTGATAAAAAGTACTGCTAAAAATTCAATGAGACTGGATACAGTCCTGTTTAGCCAATTCCTTGTAATTTTTTCCTTGCAATAACTAATATAATCAAAACTAAGAAATATTGTTTTCTTTACACAAGGTAATATGGGAGAGTTATACAATCCCCGGGATTCATGAAGCTTGGCACAAGGCCGGCATTAGGCTTGCGCTGACCGTGCGGCATGAAGATGGCGCAGTAGCGCCAAATGCATAGTAATGAAGGCGCACTGCTGACACAGCCACGTGCACAGGAAAGGAGCGCGAGTGCATAGGGCAAGTCGAAGTGCCGCACGGAGGCGTGGAAATGGCAGCTGTTGATGTGCAACCTAAAATGCTTGCATATAACAAGTTGCAAGATAGTAACCACGTCAGTGTCCCTGGATACTGAAACGTATGCAAAGCATGAAAGAAAGTGCCTGCGAACATAAAGTGACGAAGCAAACACAAATGCACGGTAGGGAATAACGGGTCACTATCCCGTGAACAAATGACATGGAAGACCGTGTGGCCGTAGTCCAATGCAGTGTAGATAGCCATACCAAGTGGAAGTGAAATGCATCATATGTTAGCGATCTGCCAGTAGGTATGTCCAGCCCAATGGTGAGGGTCACCAGCTGACCCATAATGTGAGGGAGTAATAATAATAAATGAATGAATTCCTCACTACTAAGGCAACAGAAAGTAAAGTCCAAACATGAAAAAAAAAAATCAAACTGTTGCACCACGGCCAATAATGTGCAGACACAAAAAAGCCGTTTATAGAGTCAGTGACAAGGACTGAAAAAGACTTTGTTTATTGAGCATTATTTTTGTGCTCTTTTTGTCAATGACAAAGTTTTTACCAAGCAATTCTGCTTGTTTTATTTACATAAACAAACTTATAAGATTTTATCTGATTTTGTGTCTGCACATTATTGGCCGTGGTGCAACAGTTTGATTTTTTTTCATAATGTGAGGGAAGGTACACAGCTGGGCAGATGTGTCCATAAAAAAATACATGAGAAATGGAGATATCTAGCGACCATATGTCTGAATTATATCCCACAAGGCATGTAATAGTCACATACAAAAGGTATGTCCGTATTTCACATACCAAATGTGATAGGAAATAGAATAAGCATGTAAACGAAACAGAAGGAGCATACAAACAGCCACAACAATAAGGACACATGTAGGCTGAAAGGAACAGTATTATCCATACCATCAACTAGGATTACCACCTGTCCCACTTTGCAAGTGACAGTCCCTCTTTGGGCAGTTGTGTCCTGACAAAAACCTGTAACAATGGCAAATGTCCTGAGATTATAGGACAAAATTATTCCCTATACGTTATGTAATAGTTGCATTAAACAGGTTTTCTGTATCTAAATTACATAAATGTTATAAGAAACAGAATAAGCAACTGAACTGCTACAAGAATAAGCTTTTATATAGGCAAGAAGTCTAAGTTCTATCCTGTGTACTGACCGTGGGTATGTGTCGGCCTGTAAAATGTGATGTGTGTACCAAAAATGTCCCACTTTGGCCAATTGAAAAGGTGGCAACCCTACTGTCGACTGTGGGGAGGCATTGTCCACTACAGTCGGATATGTGTACGGAATATATCCCATCCTGGACATAGGAAAAGGTGGCATCCTACCAATGAGTACAACAGGCTGCCAAAATCTGAAAGTCAGCGGTACAAGCCAAACTTGTCAGGATGTGCCACAGTCGAACGGGTAGTACCCGGGTATATCAAACATGTAATGAAAGTGAAGTATGGGCATGTACCTATGTGCGTGAGGAATAGCATGTGGAAAGCAAACATGGCAGGCTAGTCCACACAACCATACAGGTACCAGACACATGTAGGGTATTCAATGTGTTACTCTGGCTGTGTCATGGGCCAACAACCAAAGCAGTGATGGACAGGGTGTGAGGAATCAGTGTGTGTGGGGTGGATGGGTAATGGTACAATCCTCCATGGCGATACTGTGTCGTATGCAGAATAGTTGAACCAGAGGTGTATGAGGGAGCAGTGGGTGAAGCTGAAAGAAACACAAACACATGTATAAACAGCTGAAATACAAGAAGACAGGCCATACTGTAGAACACAATCCCACAAACAGATGAATATTGAAATGTGCGATACAACTGTATAGATATGTCACCGGCACATACCCACAGATTGGTCCTGATGGAACTGGCCATAACAAATGCAACACACCTGGATGGAACTGGCCATAACAAATGCAACACACCTGGATGCATAATGGACTACCCAGCATCCCCTCCACATCACACAACCCACTCCCGTACCTGAACGTCCACCAAATCCAGCCGTACTTGGCCTACTGGTTTGGTGCATTCACAGCTACACATAGTGACCACTATGCATATGTAGTAGGTAGTGTCACCCTAGGCAGTTGCAGGATTGCACATGACCTCAGCACATTTTCGTAACTCCAAAACAATGTTCGGTATTCCTCTTGTTGTGGATCGGTACAATTTTCGGATATCCCACATGGGATACGTAACCTGTGTAAACATTAGAACGGAAGACACGAAGTCCAGTCCTGTAGATATCTGGACAGAAGTTAGAATGTACATTAGAGGTGCACGAC
Organism: Protopterus annectens; assembly: GCF_019279795.1. Lineage (NCBI taxonomy): Eukaryota > Metazoa > Chordata > Ceratodontiformes > Protopteridae > Protopterus > Protopterus annectens. Next base: position 810,852,100 of record NC_056731.1, on the reverse strand, counting down.
ACTGTCCAGCCCTAAGTGGTCATGCATAACCTACTACCCAGGATCAAACACTTGCCCATGATGCACGTGTCCCGACACAAATAAGCGGAAATATATTGCACACATTCGCATAGTGGCAAATGGTATAAGGGTGATGAAGGCACTGACATAATCAGGATAACCCTGATCTACTGTGTGAGGGACACTTAATGTGTATGTAGGTGTGACCAACCATACCTGTCAACCTCTGAGAGCAAGATATCTGGACAAAGCCGTGAATAAAAGTATACCTGTCAACCTCTGAGAGCAAGATATCTGGACAAAGCCGTGAATAAAAGTGGGACAAAGGCCCAAAAGTATGGACAATTTGTAAAGATTGCTCTTAGAAACTTAGAAAGTTGATAGAATAACAGTTTGTACAGTGGCATTAATTTCCTGAAGAGTATGAAGTCTGAAACTCAACTGTCCGTCATTATGTTCTGACTTCAGTCTTTAATGACTAGCTACTGATTTGCCAGAAAACAACAGTGTATTACAGAAGTCCGTACATATTTACAGTAACAAACCTTCACATTTGTTTACTGTACTACTGCATACCTGTAGTTAATTCATGTCCAAAATAATAATCCTCATATGAATGCATACAGGAAATAGTCAAATGTGAATGGGAACACCCCTCACCGTGGATTATGTATTGTAACCACCCCCACCCATATTATGTATTGCCAACATAAAAAGCTGCTGACAGGTGCCGAAAGACCTGTGTCTGTAAACACAGGCAAACCTCTATAAAATGGACAAATTCTGTCCATGTGCTTCATCTGACATTTGAACTCAGTCAGGGCAGTTCCGTTCACCAGGCGGACAAGCCTAAACCCAGATCAGCACATGAACACCCTGACAATCAAAGACTTGTATGTGCCAGGACTATAAGCCTTGGAGTTCTGCATATCCTTGGAATGATTAAATATGCAGCTTGGGTCCAGAGCAGTAGGGAATAGGGAATCTGTAATATGTAGTACTGCGTTTTTCCCAGCAGGAGAATGGATGCCTGTGTTGTAATTGAAGTGGTGAGGCGTATGTTAATGTAGCTATGTACTATGGGTATGCATATAAATGACTCAGAACACCAATAGTATAGTGGTTACAGCATCCGGCCAATGTGAATGCAGTCCCGGGTTAACTATGACTACAGCACATATGAGTTAATGAATGCGTATGTGCTGTAAAGACATTTAAATATGTAAAGGTGAATGTGTGTTTCGCATATGTCCATTGACCGGATTACAGATATTGTACTGGTACCGTCACAATTCAGAAAGCCCATGTAAGCACAAAGACTTAGTAAAGATATGTAACCTACAATAAAGATATGCAAGTGCACCTGCGCTTGTGTAATCCACCCACAGCATAGCAAATGAATGCTGTTTTCTACACGTTTATTTATATATCTATATATGGATATATATATATATATATATTTGTGTATAGATATATATCCACAGACTTAAACTAAATAAATATATGAAATAAAGAATGTACAGACATATATATATATATATATATATATATATATATATATATATATATATATATATATACATACATACAATTACATTAATCGATATATACATAACAAACATATAAACATTTGTCCTTGTAGATATAACACATGTACATAAATAGGTTACGTCATAGCTATTATGGATAGACATACAGACATGCAAGAAAGGTAAATACACTGCTGCTTTCCAAACCATTGCCCGGAAAGTACCAGTGTGCCAAATCTGCAAGTTCTACTCTTTAAACATGGATATAGGTGTCCTTTGCAGGACTCCAAAAATTGGCCCACTACAGGCACCGTCCTATAATGATTGAAGCAAAGGAAATCACATCCACAGCTACAATATATATGTACATGCAACAGTAGCTTGTACAAGGGTAATAACACATGGGTTGACAGAATGTATGACATATGTCCCGATACGCGGAGAGTGGATAGTGCTTAGAAGTGTCTTCATACTTTATTATCGCTCACATTAAATATGTCTTATGACTACTGTGGAGGGGTGTCAGGTATGGGAATCATGGGTATGCAATAATGGCCCTAGGTTCACAGGTGTTGGTTGGCACAGATTTATTAGGTCTGCCCCATGGGAGGGATTAATATTACTATGTGGGTATAGCACACGCCTATACCTTCCAAAAATGAAGAACCCATCTACTGGATATTGTGTAAACCATTGGGGGAAGACGTAGGGACTTATATCAGTGTCATGTAAGTGATTATCATGGACATGCATGCATACGAATAAGATGGTAACCATACCTCTCAACCTTTCAGAATAAGACATCTGGACAAAAGCATATTTAAATAAGTACAAATAGGAACTATTTTAAATATTCTACTGACAAAGTTAGAACATTGATAGAATAATGGATAATTCATTAGTATGAATGTTTTGAGGGTTATTAATTATAAACTACTAATGTCTGTCATTATTATCTAACCTCACAGTCCTTAATGACCTGCCACTAATTTACCAGAAAGGCACAATATTATAAAAAAAAGGAACAACATTATAAGTCTAAGTTCGGGACATTTACCCAAAATGTGTACAGTTGAGAGGTATGAAGGTAACCCTGTCCTAAATAAATGTACAGAACTAGTGATATTAGGTGGACAGGTGTGAAGAAAGACGTGATGACAAATGACAAAACATGTATAAGTCAAAAGCATGTCCTCGATAAATGTGAATGAATACTTATGCCCTGTGATAGTCAATGTGGAAGGTTAATAGAAACAAAATAAATGTGTCCCTCAGGGTGTTATGCAGTGTCCCTGATACAGTGTTCAGTCTCCCACACTCACATGTGAGTTCTGCCACTGACGGAAAGTGCAAATACCGGTGAACATAGAAGGCAGATGATAGCATAATATGTTTTGATTAGCACCTGTTGGCTTTTGTGAGGAACACAACACTCTTGGCGGGTGTGTCCTGCAAAAGGAATGTAATGGCATCTGGCCTGTGATTTCTTCTTGCTTGTAGTGGTGTAATAAAATGATATATCTTGTATCAGAAACAGATACATGTTATAGGAAACAGTATTATCGACTATACTACTACAAGAAAAATCTGAAGGTATGAAAAGCGCTGAAGTTGTCAGTTTTGTATTGACCGCAGGTATGTGTTGACATGTCAAATATCACAGCTGTATATATAGTACCTATAGGGTGGTCACCATTACAAATGATGAAAATGGGAGCTGCTTTGTAGAAATGTCAGACGTAGCAGGTCAAAACATACCTACAGCCATGCATACTCCACAAATAGACATATTAGCACACAGCAAAGCTTAGGCCAGGAGTCATGGAGCCTTGGCCGGCGTGTACGAGTAGAGGAAGAGTAGAGCAAGGCAAGATGTCTGCCGAGCTATTCAGCAATATCCTGTAGGGGCGTGTAAGACAGCCCCTAAAACGAACGTTGCACGGACAATGTTAGGATATGCAAATTACCCCATTTGTAGGTGAAAGCTATGCAAATGATGTAAATCTGCGATACATGAAACAGTAAGCTGTCGGTGCAAGAGTAGAGTTATGTGCAGAAATGTACTCGGATGTTAACCGAGTTATGTTCTGCAAGTAGCTAAACGGGGCAATTTCAGCTGCAAATAAAGGATGAATTCAGTTGAAGAAGCATGCCAATGGCCAAATATAAGGCCAGTGGCATGTTTTTCCATTGGAAATTAATAAAACTCTATTTGTCCCCCCCCCCCCGATCTCCGATGTGTAAGCGTAGCGCAGCAGCGCGAAAACGTGCTGCACTTTTAAAACAAGAAAAATATTTAAAATACACATAGAAATTGTAATTTTAGTTAACAGTTAGTTCGCCATGCAGGTGAATGGCAAGCTGAAGACAAGATGGCTACTGAGTACTGGTTGCTATGTGTGGAAGTGCTCTGTCAGAGATGTAACCAAGCAGTAGTAGGCAATCCAATGCAGTTGAGGCTGAGGATAGTGAATCACAATTTGTCATGTCATATGGGCCAAGCCACTACAGTGGAAGAGTAGGTTAAGGGGACTATCAGAGTAGAAGATAGGTGACATCATAAGTGTGTATGTATAAAACATTGTAATCCTATCCGAGAAATGTGTCATATGTTTGCTGTCAGTTACTCATCAGTGGAAGAGGCGTGCTATGATTTATCCTAGTCACAGTCAGGAAACTGATGGTGTAAGCCATGGATATCACTGAAGTTTCTTGCAAACCTGCTGACAGTGTGTTCACGCCTGTGTGCGCCTGTAAGCCTGAGTAATCATGTATATGCGCATCAGCCCGTGTGCGCACGTTGAAGAATGAGTAAGCTAGTGTAAGAATGTTGAAGCCCGTGTAATGTCATGTAAGCCAGTGTACACATTTACAAGCATGTATAAATCTGTACTACACACATCACACACGTACTGCACACTCTGAAACACATGCTGCCAGTACTACACATGTCAATCAAATGGCACATGGATGGATAATAAATCTTCAGAATCAACAGTGCTGTAAACTATACTACATTGATGATCATAGCTGCAATGCATCATGCCTGCTTACATACACCTAGAAGGATATCACACTTTGTGTTAACAACATTTTAACATTAATACAGTGCTATAAAGCCACCCTATGCATCAGCACCATGTTAGTCTGTTCCTGCATCAATGTTACACATTACAGGTGGTGGCACAGGTGTCATCATATGCACAGGGTATGGTGTTTCTTTTCCAGAGTCTGTCATTGAGCCATCCAATCAACATGTAAGTATGTGTGTGTGTGAGGGACAACAGTGTTTGCATGGCCCAATGTTAATGCAATGTGTGTCTGTATGTGTTAGCCCTAGCTGTTTGTTTCATGTGTGTGTGTCTGCATGTACACAGTTTCAGCATGTGTCAGCCATATACAGGAGGTTGTGGGAGAGTCACAAACCGTACCTGCCAGGCTGAACAGATCGCCATTACTGGCCATGGACACCCCTCTGTGCATTCAACAATATTCCAGTCCTGCACCTGTCAATGTATACACATACATTATTGGATCTGTATCACAACCTGTGGATAAATGGGAGTCAGTAATGTTAACCTGATTTGCATAGTAGTGTTAGTTAATACATAGTTATATGAGCCATACTCATCCTCCAAAGTAATAACCACTGCTGACTGTTGCTGAGATGTGCACATGACTGTTTAAAGGTGCTGTACTATCATTGTTGTCACTACACAACTATAACCCAGGATCACTACAGCACACAGTATGTGCACTATCACAGAGCCATAGCAGATTTACATACATCAAAGGTGTTCACATACAGATAATGCAGCACATTCAATAGTGCTAATATCCACATACATATCAATATCTATCTACATTACATATATATAAATAGATACACACACACACACACACACACACACACACACACACACACACACACACACACACACACACACACACACTTGGCAGGGTTGGGATCAGAACACAGACTTAACTACCTTATCACACTACAGCATTATGCATGTACAGAATGCGCTACCGTGATTACTAGATTGCAGCATTCACACAGGCATACGTCTAGGTTGCTGGCATCAGCATCAAAGGCAAAGATGCCGTAAGGATTCTATGGAGAGTGAATAGTGTAAAAGCAATGTACTGTTGTCATGCAGCGGGAAACTCTCACACACACATACACGTGGCAGGATTGGGATTAGAACACAGACCTAACTACCTTATCACACTACAGCATTATGCATTTACAGAACGCGCTACTGAGATTACTGAACACAACGCTCCCAGAGGCATGCTTCTAGGTGGGTGACATTATCCACAAAGGCAAAGACGCCGATAGGGAATGTATGTGGTGTGAGGCGTCTTAAAGCATTACCGTGTCCCCAGGCAGCTGGAAACACACACACACACACACACAGGCACACACTTGGCAGGGCTGGAAGCCGAACATACACCTAACTACCTTATTACACTACAGCAATACGCATTTACAGAAAGTACTACCGAGATTACTGAACACAGCACTCCCAGAGGCATACTTCTAGGTGGGTGACATCATCCGCAAAGGCAAAGACGCCGATAGGGAATGTATGTGGTGTGAGGCATCTAAAAGCATTACTGTGTCCCCAGGCAGCTGGAAACACACCCACACACACACACACACACACACACACACACACACACACACACACACACACACACACACACACATACAGGCACATACTTGGCAGGGCTGGAAATCGAACATACACCTAACTACCTTATTACACTACAGCAATACGCATTTACAGAATGCACTACCGAGATTACTGAACACAGCACTCCCAGAGGCATACTTCTAGGTAGGTGACATCATCCGCAAAGGCAAGGATGCCGATAGGGAATGTATGTGGTGTGAGGCATCTAAAAGCATTACTGTGTCCCCAGGCAGCTGGAAACACACCCACACACACACACACACACACACACACACACACACACACACACACACACACACGCACACAAACACACACACACACACACTTGGCAGGGCTGGGAGTCGAACATACACCTAACTACCTTATCACACTACAGCATTACGCATTTACAGAATGTGCTATCTAGATTATTGAACACAGCACTCCCAGAGGCATACTACTAGGTGGGCGACATCTTCCGCAAAGGCAAGGACGCCGATAGGGAATGTATAGAGAGTGAGCAGTCTGAAAGCATATTACTGTCCCAAGGTAGACGTAGACAAACACACGGCAGTGGTGTGATCGGGGCAACTAAATATCTATGGAGCACTACAACAACACTACATAGATATGGAACGTACCACAGACAGTACACCCTGCAAGACAGTCAGCCAGTGTGTTCAATGTAGGCATCCATCGTGACATTGAAAATGGACATTTGTTGCCTGGATGTCCACCATCGCTATACAGGATGTCAATGGCCATGCCCATACACAGAGGCACATCACTGACACAAGGTGTCACTGGCCATGCCCACACGCTTAGTATCACACATCCATTTGGAATGTACTGTGTGTCCATCTACACAATGGCGTACTGGGCATGCTCACACACTTAGCAGTTGCAAAGGGCCATCTTGCATGCACACGGATTCTAAACACATAAGGGCACAGTTTGGAATGTACTGTGTGTCCAACTACACAACGGCATACTAGGCATGCTCACACACTTAGCAGTTGCAAAGGGCCGTCTTGCATGCACACGGATTCTAAACACATAAGGGCGCAGTTTGGAATGTACTGTGTGTCCAACTACACAACGGCGTACTAGGCATGCTCACACACTTAGCAGTTGCAAAGAGCCATCTTGCATGCACACGGATTCTAAACACATAAGGGAGCAGTTTGGAATGTACTGCGTGTCCATCTACACAACGGCGTACTGGGCATGCTCACACAGCAGTTGCAAAGGGCCGTCTTGCATGCACACGGATTCTAAACACATAAGGGCGCAGTTTGGAATGTACTGTGTGTCCAACTACACAACGGCGTACTAGGCATGCTCACACACTTAGCAGTTGCAAAGGGCCGTCTTGCATGCACACGGATTCTAAACACATAAGGGAGCAGTTTGGAATGTACTGTGTGTCAAACTACACAACGGCGTACTGGGCATGCTCACACACTTAGTTGCAAAGGGCCGTCCTGCATGCACACGGATTCTAAACATGTAAGGGCGCAGTTTGGAATGTACTGTGTGTCCAACTACACAACGGTGTACTGGGCATGCTCACACACTTAGCAGTTGCAAAGGGCCGTCTTGCATGCACACGGATTCTAAACACGTAAGGGCACAGTTTGGAATGTACTGTGTGTCCAACTACACAACAGCATACTGGGCATGCTCACACACTTAGCAGTTGCAAAGGGCCGTCTTGCATGTAAACAGATTCTAAACACGTAAGGGTGCAGTTTGAAATGTACTGTGTGTCCAACTACACAATGGCGTACTGGGCATGCTCACACACTTAGCAGTTGCAAAGGGCCGTCCTACATGCACACAGATTCTAAACACCTAAGGGCACAGTTTGGAATGCACTGTGTGTCCAACTACACAACGGCGTACTGGGCATGCCCACACAGCAGTTGCAAAGGGCCGTCTTGCATGCACACCGATACTAAACATGGAAGGGCACAGTATGGTATTACTGTCCCCACGTACATGAAGGCCACTCACATGTATTGACCAGTACACACTCAGGAGCCATCACAGATGTCTCAGGTGCAGATCACAGAGGTACACACCGCAGTCTACACTATAGCCCTCAGACATTACCATGTCGTTGGACCAGCAATGCATCAACACCATGTAACTCATGACCAGTGGACTGTACATAGGTGTACAGCAACTGTGGAGACTACACATGTACCAACAGGGTTCAATCATGTGTTATGCATTGCAATGATACCACTGTACATAACCAGGTCGGCTCTACACATACCAGGGGCCCTGGGTCTTACACAGCTGTGACAGATGACTGGCACTGTACACCAACAAACACACATGTTTGGATATGTCATACATGTAATTGCAGTGGATATGTGCATGGACTACATACACAACACATATGTACATAGCATAGCTTTTGCTGTCCTCCATGCAGACAAGTGGCTACAGCAATTATACGCACACAAATGGAAGGTGGGTTCATGGCTGTTGAATGCCAACAGTACATGAGGTAGAAATGTTGACTGAGGACACATTACCTCTGTACTAGTTACCCACGACACCCATCATATCATACAACAGTCCATGTGTTATGTATGTCAACACACATGTCCACCGATTGCAATGCATACAAACATGGCTACATGACAGGCATGTAGGACCAACACACATGTACAAACTGTAGTGTGCATGCAGCTGCCATGCATGTGCAGTAGCTGATGTAAGTAACTCATCTGTGCCTAACTACAACATGCAGTTGCAATGCAGCCCCATCATTGACACCTGTATATGGTAACATACCGACAGTACGGTAGGATGTACATCAGGTATGGATGGATGTGTGTATGTAAAGTGGTGATCCACCTGTGTAGATGGATGTTCACTGGGTACAGCTCACAGGTGTGTCACACGCCATCATACCATTACATGTGCAAACAGTACGCTATGTTACTGTTACCTGACGGTGAAGACATAAAACCTACACAGCGGTCAGGTGTTACCGACTGTACGTCACTCGACACCTGTAACACTTACATCTTCCCATGTGCATATAGCAGCACAATTGCTGGACATAGCGTTGGTACACATAATGCGGCCAATACTGCTGCATGTCTGTCAGACATATCATCATATAGCAGGTGTATCATTCACAGTACTGCCATGTGTGTTTGCATGTGTGACCATATATGCCACATATGGTGGGGAATACATCCCAATTGTGACACACCCCTGTACACTGTTGTAGACACCTGTACATACTGCAGTGTGGAAAGCATGACATAGGCAGGTGTGGTGTGTGTATCACACACATCAGCTATCAGTATGTGTATGACAGTTGTGGTCTCCGCAGTGTGTGCGTGTGTGTGTGTGTGTGTGTGTGTGTGTGTGTGTGTGTGTGTGTGTGTGTGTGTGTGTGTGTATGTATGTATGGCTGTCTTGTGCATGGAGTGAGGGTGTATGCTACCATACAGAACACACAGGATCCCAACCCCTCATGGTGATGCAGTCTACTACCCTGTTGATGCCATCGGTCTCAGCTGTACTGGCTACCTGTACATGTCCTTTCTCTCTGTGGCGTTGTGTGGGTGCACAGTACTGTGAGGGTGATGACCACATAGGCAAGTGTCCTCACCTCAACACTATGGGGTGTGCATTATAGTGTTGTCGACCCCGTGAGTGTGGGCATGTTCCTGTACTGTGACAGGGTATTACTGCTACACAGTGAGGCCTCATGCTATCAAGTGGCCTCTAATGTTATCATTGTCCAGACCGCTGTGTACAACCCCTGCACCATGCCAATATACCTGTGATGTGACCTGATATGGATGTCATGTCTCTAGCCACTGTAGCTTATTAAACTGCACACAGGCTGCTGGATCAGTATATGTGTGGACATCCGTGGTATGTTAGACTTTCCAGTTGTCCGGTTGAGGCTACTTATAGCATGCTGAGATTGCCATACTTGCCTGTGAGTACTCCACAGTTACACATGGGAGACTGCAAACACTGCTACCTGTAGGCACATGCAAGTAGACCATAAGGAGGGAACCAGGGCATCATTACCAACATGTTGTTATTGTTGTTACCGAGACACATACTGTGAACATATAACAATGCATGCTACACCTGTACTACATGGTTGTGCACATATAACAATGCATGCTACACCTGTACTACATGGTATGTCTTGTGCATATCAACAGTACACAACTAATGTAATATACACGTCTCTCACCATTCTTACACAACTAATGTAATATACACTTCCCTCACTAGTCATACACAACTAATGTAATATACACATCTCACTATTCTGTTCACCCTGTGCATCAGACCATTTGAGCATGTCCCTGCACCGATGGTGTGGATGACAGGAATGCAGCACAGGCTTCATCATATGCACAGGGTGATAATGTGTGCCAGGGGCATAGGCTGCACCAATGGGTGACATCATGTGTGTGGATAAGGGCCGGTGATATGATTGGACATGTCTGTTCAGTATGCATGTAGGTGTTGTGGTGCCCTACAGATGTGTTTGCTGTGTGCGTGTATGTGTGCACACAGTTCTGCCTTTTGTGAGGCCTACACAGGGGCATTATTGACAGCTTCAGATTGTACAGACCAGGTTGTACAGCTCACTGTGTCCGGCCATGGCCATGTGACCTGTGCCTGCCAGGGGTTGCACGGGCACTACCAGGCGGAGGTACAGATTGGCTACTGTCCGACGACACATGTCCACTGGAACTGTGTCCCTGCTGGGAACATCCAGGGCAATGTCCACATGGCCTGCTGTGTCCTGGTGTGGACAGCGCAGCACCAGCTGCACTGCTACTGCTACAGGCACTACAGGAGCAGGCATGTGAGGTGGCATGCTCACGTCAACCTGCACTAGGTGGTGTAGCTGGCCTACGTCCATGTGGCCTACGCCTCACTCCTACCAGATGTCCCAGCACAGACAGCTCATGCTCGCGGATTGCCATGCCAAGGTCAAGGATTCCGACCATGTCACCCAATCGCCTGTCCAGAACATCAGCAATCTGCTGTTGAGCATTTGCCAATGCCTGGATGTTGTAATTTAGGGTACAGATAGCAGCTCTCTGCAGCCTCTGCCTTTCTCTGTTCTGCCGTTCAGCACATGCCTGTGCCGCCATTACAGTCTGGAACATGCATCTGGTGATACCAGCTGCTGCAATCTGTCCTGCAGGTGCATGTCTGCCAGAGGCCCTCCTACGAGCAGCACCAGCCACATGCCTGTGTGGCACATCTGCAGACATTACACTGACACCATGGTGTGGAGACACACCTACTGTAGCCACCACACGTTCCTGTTCCATGCTAACAGACGCTGACTGTCCTTCCTCTATGGCCACTGGGATGTGGAATGTGTTGGCAGCAGAACTGTGTGCGGGGAAGAGGGAGACATAGCTGGGATGGCAAACATTGGCACAGATTCAGCCACTGACAACCCTGCCTGTACCTCATGCATATGTTCATCACTGCTAGTATCTGTGGGGACACTAACATCAGATAGACCGCAGGAGGGTAACGCACCTACATCACCTGTGAATGCAAAGAAAAACTCTAAATTGCAACAGACACACACACACACAGACACACACACAGACACACAGGCACAGACACACACACACAGACACACAAACACAGACACAGACACACACAGACACAGACACACACACACACACAGACACACACACACACACACAGACACACACACACACACACACACACACACACACACACACACACACACACACACACACACACACACACACACACACACACACACACACACACACACACACACACCATGCATGTGATTTGACAGATGGCATGCAGCATGCCTGTGATAAAGCAGACGGCATGCGGCTCAGACATTAATAGTGTTAGTAAGCATACCCCCTGGGGTGCACAATACAGCAAGCAGGTGTCATATCAGTAGCCATGCAGTTCACACAATCATGGTAGTATGCATGCATCCCCGTGATACACCATGTGGACCAGAACAGGATAATAGTACACATGGCTGACGTGACCTAGACATGTAATCTGTTGACGTGTGCATTAACATGCATACATGTCTGACACAATGGTGTCCTGACATGTACAGCATCGTAATGGCCATTACATTGCGGTGTTGTCTGTATGCCCTAAAGATAGACTGCATGTTTAGCAAATCTGCATGTGCATGGAAGGGTAGTGTGAGCCGTCTACATTGCTCTACAGTGTGAAGTACAGACACTGTGCCATTGCATGGTATCATGAGGCATCTATATTGCTATACAGTGCATAATATGTACACATTGCATAGCCATAACTGCATGCATACCCATGACATAACTGTGGATTGTGACCCATGATGCTGAGGTGTATACACACCAAACCATGCTGTGTCATGTGACAGGTCACTGGAGGACCTACAGATAACACCCCTGCACAACAACTACAGAGTCTTAGCTGCCTGGCAACCATGTCCACACATAGCGGACTTGTCAATTCACCATGTCCAACATGACATTGCTGTACCACACACACAAGGTGCACAGCTAACGGTGATGTCCTACAGCAGCAAGGGAAATGTACAGTATCTGTGGCCTGATGTGGTGTCAATGTCTGTGGTAGCTGTAGAGGTGACTACTGTCATGCTATGACACAGGCGTGATGTTCAACATATCTTATATGGTAGACATCAGTGACACCTTCACTGGCTGTGCACAGGCTTTTAGGATGTCCAGTGTGCCACATCAACTGTATAATCGGTCAACTAAGGCTGTAATTGGACCATGTGTGGACAATGTGAAACAGGTTGTATACACATCACATCTACTGTGTGGCTACATATTTCTGGCCATCGCCCATGGCCATGTGTGCACATGTGTTGGACAAATGTGTGTGATGGCCATCTATCACACGTCTGTGTTGTCCCATATGACATACACCCATAGATGTCAGATATGTCATCATCCGCAGGGCTATGCAGACAACAGGTTGTATGTGGGGTATGGGTTATGGGATTTTGTGACATTATTTCAGCCAATACACTACATGTCTGGGACATGTCAGATGGCACATCACAATGTGTGCACCCATTGCAGGGGCATATAACACAATGGTGACTCCTGTGGGCTGCCCATATCACAGCTCACTGTGTGGTACTGTTTGCGTACCACATGTGTTGTTCCAATGTATAGTACATATGCCTCCATTGTAGAACACCTCCACCATTGTATGCACAGCTGACCACACATGTAGCAATGACAAATACTCTGGCTTCATGTCGGTGTATCATTTCATTTGCATATATTGCACATGGGTGGCCTGTATGAATGATGGGTGATGCGACCTGTATATCGTGAATGGAGTGAACATCAAGTGTACAAGTGTTAACTGGCCACATGACGAATAAATCTATGCTTTTACATGCCTGATACTGATGACAGTCTCACCTGCAATGGACTCATGTCTGTGCGGCACGCCAGAGGTATCTGTATAGGGGTGACACAGCAGTATGAACATTATCCATGACTGTATGACAGCCACAGGGTGCACTGTGCATGTTAACACATTCGCCTGTACAATAGCATATAGTATGCACATGTGTGCATACACAGGGTAGCATACTGTAGTATTTAGCATGTGTGTCCACATACCATGCATATGTTGTTACATTACATAATGTACAGTGACACATGCATGTAAATGGGATATAGTAGCCATATGTGCAGTACTGACTTACCAGGAAACTCCAGGCTCATTGGTTGGGAGACACCCACTTCCACGATGGCAGCTAGTGTTTGTGGATGCTGTTCTGAGGTTGTTCCCAGACTGGCCAGTAACTCCTCAGTGTGTGTGAGTGGGGGCTGGGTTAGTGGCCCACCACCTGTTCCACCATGTAACCTAGCGATTCCAGTGGCACGCTGTTTTGCATGTCGTATCAGGTCCGTGCAGTGTCTGCGCACCTGCTGGTAGGTGCGGTTATGCCCACCCACATCATTCACCCTCCTGCGAAGATCCTGTCACAGGTCATCCCGCTGCTGGGCATGCTGTGGCACATGGCTGAACAACACCTCATAGTTCTCATGGAGGTACAGGATGAGGACATCATCCTCCTCACGGCTGTACGCTGGAAGGCGTGTACGAGGCGTGTAAGACATAATGATGGTGACAGGTCACAGTTTCAGAGATGTACAGAGATACTGCTGCACATACATTTCTATGACATCTAGTACATCTGCACAGTTATCTTTGCAAATCATCATGACACTGACACGACTGACATGTTTGTGTCACACACATGTAACACCCGTTATACATTGGATTTGATCACCATATATGTGTGTCACCTCATTACAGTGTTCATACCCCGTGTGAATGCTGTCTTGATGTGGGCATGTCTGTTTGCCTGCACTGGTGTTCTTACCTATCTGCACATGCCTGGATTTGTCCACGGTAATGCTGTTGACCTTGATGCTGTGTATATGTCACATATTAACACAGACACAGCCTTAATGGACTTGAGCAGTGACAATGCACACATACGCATGGAAACCTGTACATGCATGTGTTTTGCCATATACATCTACACAGCACTGTACAGCTGTTCAACATCCTTCCATGGATTGCCTGTGTTGCACATGTGATAGACATGGGACAATGGCTAGTCGGACATCATTTGCAGGGATGGTTATCAACCATAGCATGTACGGGCAAGGTTTCCTAGCTGTAACCGACAGTGATTATGCCACCGCGAGGTGCATCAGTGCCACATTACTGATCCAGACAGTTGATGCTACATCTACCATGCGGCCATCACACCATGTATGACTGGGATGACATGTGCAGCTTTGATGGACAGGGTAGCATGGTATGGCGGGAGCATGTCACATGTATGGCACAGGGATCTGTCCAGCATGTGGCGATCCTAGTATTAGGATGGTGGCTGTCCATGACGTATGTCTTTTAGATCAGGATATGGACATGTGACATGTCCATCATCATGGTGTAGCAAATGTCTTTATGCAAGTTAGACAGCATGCTGCATAGTGGAGGTGAGGATTGTGAAGGCTGGTATCGCCCATCCACTCATGCCATTACCACTTAAAGGTGATATGTGATCCAATATTGGTCACCCCAGTGCTGTATATGCCTGTCCAATGATCTCCGTGCTCATGGATGGCACCCTGTCATGACATGGGTACCTCGTATGACTACCTAAGGGGCCTGGAGACATCACCAAGTCAGGGAGGTGTACTGCACAGCACCATCCCTTACACAGTGTCCATAATGTTGACCACAGCCTAGGTGGTAGTTAATGGGTACATGGATGTTCACCTAGCGGTGACAATGCTGATATCATCCATCAGAATGTACATATATGTCACACACCTCACCCACACAGCCCATTCTGTATGTTGTTCACAACACTGACACAGCTATTGCTCATAGGTCATGGCCATTCACATCCTTACATACACAGATGCCTAACATTTGTCTGTGTGGTATGGGCTACAATGAGGGTGGAGTACAACACATTAACCCTGTTTTACTGTAGCTGGCACTGGTGTGATATGCACATGTCACTCTGGCACCTTTTGTAGTTGTGAGTCTGTCAACAGGCCACTGGTAGAACACTCCTGTGATATACAAAGGTATTTGTAATCAAACATCCGTACTGTCTTGTACATCTGTACTGCTAACATCTACATTGATAATGGTTCATGGACATGCAGACCATACTCAGCAGGGTTATAGTGTGGTGCCACCCATTATGACTGTCGTCACCACTTGTGGGTTGATATTATCCAAAACCCTATCTGTATTGTATGTTCATGCTAAGCACTTGTTCAGAACTTGTGAGCATGTCATGAGCTACTGATTAATATAGCACCCATTCCACACCATTTCCCACAGGTACACTGGCTGTCCTCAAATTTCCAGCTTGCTTATGGTACAACAGCTGTTGTACACACGTAACTCACATATCCTGTGAGACATGGTTGTATGTACAGGCATGTCCAACTGTCACATACCAGTGCTATTGCCTGTCTATATGATGGATATGTCATACATGTGGCAATAGAGCAATTGTCTCATGTACACATTCAATGCTCACCTCCCAATATACGACACTACAGCCTGTGGGGGATGCACTTATGCAGCCCTGCTGGGGGTAATGCTGTCACCAACCCTGACTGCACCTGACAGTCATGTGGGGATGTGTAACACTCGCAACACACCCCACTCATCACATAGTCTCACATGATCTCCACCACAGGCCACACATACGAGGACAACTTGTGCAGTACCTCTCCATACTCTGTGTAGGCACCAGAGGCAGCCCGCATCACGGAACACAACATCACCAACTTATAGACTCATGTGTGCCCATCACATACAGCCAATAGGGTGTTATAACATACACAACACACCAGTTATAGGTGACTCTGTAGGCGGTCACACTTCAGTTCCACACAGCAGGCTACACAAGGCGATAGTCTCTTACATCTTGCTGTCGGGTAACTGGTTCTGCAACATAACCTATGAACCCATGCCACACCTCACCAGGTATGATGTGACTGTCATTCTCCATGTTAGTGTGACTGCCCTGAGATGCCACTTCACAGACTATGTTTGCAGGGACATGCAATAGCTCACCAGTTTTGTAGCTGTGAAGGTGTGGTCCAAGCCCTGGGGAGCATTATGCATTCATCCGGACCCGATACCACTGTACAACAATTGACTGTGTCACTTCAGCAGTTGCCTATGCTTCTGCTGCCATTCCACAGGCATCTGGTATCTGTCCGCTTTGACTGACCTGGTCAAACACAATGCTTTGGCACAGATGACCTGCACCTGTCAGCCCTTGGAGTACAGATCATATGTAAGGCTCTTGCTGCTTCTATACTGCCTGTCTTGCACAGTTTCCAATAACAGTCACTGGCAGAATGGGAACTGGCAAGCAAGACATGGGGTCATGTGACACAATGCTTGCATCTTCCTCTGTGACGCACGCAGGCAAGGCACACCTTATAATGCACCACTTCAATATCTCTGCAGTGACTGGGACCTGCCTCTAGGCTCTGCAGAGCACACCTGCAATGACAGGTTATAGACAGACCATACCTTTCAGGCACATACCTGCACCAGCACACCCACGGCTGAGGTGTTCCCATATCCCACTATGTTGTACACACATCCTGGCTAGTTACTTAGCACAATGCATCAGTGGTGTTCCACATGCAACTAACTGTGTCCAGAGCCGCTATACACATTGTAACAAGCTACAGATTCAACAACATACCCCACAGTTACCAGACCTCATTTGTTGGTGTACTGGACAGTAGGGCTCAGACAGCTACTACTGATGTGTGACTGACACTACCCCACACTTAACTGGGATAGCCACTCATGTACCGACACATCCGTGAGTCATAACCTCCACTCGGCTGGATCAACCCATACACACCACCTCCAAGACCAACATTATCCTTGACATCAACACTACCAACATGTGACTGGTGTTCCACACCTGGGGTTATCCCCTCATTGGTGGATTTCGAACATATGCTAATCACCCTTATTAGCCACATCTCTGCACCACACCCTTCAAGGCATACACAGTACATGAGTACTACAACACCTACTACAGATGTTTTATGACAGCGGTAGTTAACGCCATGACACCCGTGCAGATGGACAATGCACATACAAATGCTGAAACATACCCCAGTGCACTTCATTAGCATGTACATGACTGCATGGATCATGCTATTCCACACAGAGCCATGATGGTACACACCAGATAACAGACGCCACTCTGGTGGTCAAGTTCCATGGACATAATTTACAATAACAGGTGGAGTCTGTTGCACAGTGGTGTACAATCCCATGGGTGGGGTAGCTCATTGGTCAGCCTCAGTAGGGCCATGGGATCCCTCATCACATACTCCAAGACTAGCTATGTAAACATTACTGCGACACATTCCGGGGTGTACCACAAGGCATTATGGTGGTATGTCAGTAGTCAATGGCAATACCCACATCTGCTCTCACATACAACAGTCACTCAGGAACATTAAAGAACCAGGTGATGTTGGCAACATGCTGGCAGATGGATTCAATGCTAACATTACACCCTCTCACTCACTACAGGGCCACAATCCATGCAGGAACATTGTGGTGTCCCTGCGGTCACGCCTACACAGTACTAACCTGCACTCTATATGTCCTGGGACATTGGCCCCATGTCACCTTCCAAAGTCCCAGGCTGTGATGTCCACAAACCTCTGAATGACATGTCTCCCCACTAGGCCATCATATTCAGTAATAGCCTTGTATCAGACATTGTGGCCCCTGAATGGCACACAGCAACAGTTATCACACTCCACACAGGTGGTGCCACAATGCACGAGTGGGACTATAGTCCTACACACCTGACTGGACTGGTCTGCACAGCTATGGGGCACATCATCATGGATGTTATTCAAAGAGACATTGTTGGGCTCCGGTCCTTTGATGCCACCCAGGTTGGACTTGTTAGGGCCAGAGCATGGCCCCTACACCTGGTGGACTCCTTTCATACAGTTACCAGGGTAGTTGATGACGGTATGGGGGTCCACACATCCTACATTGTCCTCTCATTGCCTTTCAGCACCATTTTCCGTTCTGGTATTGACAACATACACATCCACCTGCACATCGTCCCTTATGTCTCAGGATGTTATGCAATGTGGCTCATGGACATGACACACAGAATGTTCAGTATATGCTTCCCTGAGGTACAGATTAGCACAGAGAGACTTTCCCTGCCTAGCTTTACAACCCCCTGCATACAAAGCGCCATGATTGATCCACCGGCTGATACTGACTCCATCCATATGGGTGTCACTGTGACAGATACCTGATATGAATATCATGGCCTCAAGCTGCATGACACAAGGTGCATGAACATCACCTTTGCATTACACCATTCACCCATTGACTATCACTTAGGTGGTAGTCCCCTACATACATGTCACATTGCACGTGTTCGTAGTACACACATATGCCGCACCCACTCCTGTGGTTACCATATTGCCACTGTGGCATGGATATCCTTATACATGGCCACACTTATCTGTACTGGGTGTGTAGCTGGTACATAGGCACCCATTGTACCTCTGAACTCCAGACTTCTACACACATTCAAGGATACACCACCCCATTTAGGGTGTACCTTTCACAACAGCTACAGCTTTACATGCCACAACATTAACACGCCATGACATTTATTGAGCTCCGACAGTTAAAGTATGCGGCTGAACTATGGAAACCATATCTGTACACATTTGCATACTACATACTCAGGGGTGACCTCTGTTGAACAGACAGGGCCCATGTCCACAACAATATTAATGGATATACTCCACATACACGACATAAGCAAAAGCCACTGTGAGCAACATGCTCATGGATATGTGCACACACGCAACAATGAGTGGGATGTGCTTGAGGGCTACATTCCCAAACCAGACACTCACCATGCTTTGGAACATGAGTCCTATGTACATCACGCAGGGACACTCAGTAGCACTGTTCATGTGATACCTCACTTGGTGGTTGGGAGACACATGTACGCCAGAGATCACTGCAGTGGCTGTACTGTGCAGAGGTGCAGGTAACACATGGCTCTGCTGTTCACAGGACACTACCCTGGAGAGGTGCCACTGGTGTGAACACTGTAGTTGTGCTTACACATAGACTTGCCAGACTGCATAGTTCCCCACTATGAACCTGTGAAGCTATTACATGTCCTTTGTGCATGGTTACTTGGTAGCCCTTCCATTTAGATTAGCTATCATGCTATTACAATGTCCCGTGCCTACAAGCCATATGTATCCTGTTATTGTACATGCCAATAGACGATACCTGGTATGCCTTGGTATGCATGATATGCCTGTTATTCTGTGTAGAATATCTGACATATCTACCTACAGTACTATACATTACACATATTTTACATAGTATCCCATAATGCAAAGCATACTTGTACAGCAGGACCACCTTAGACATGTCATTGTCGTTATATGCCCATACACATGCCTACTGTGACAGTATATCAACATATACTATCCCCTGATATGGCACATACTTGTTGCACATACCCCACCACTGACGGCGGGTTGTATGGAATTGTTCTGTTTAAAGCCCTCATGTAGCATCCCTTGTGGTGTCTGTGATGTGTACCTTGTGGCCCACTGCTGGACGCACAGTTTCTACAAGTGTTAGTATGCTCAGCAAATACCTTTTCCCACTTTATGCATTGCGGACACTTTTAATTAATGCAAACCAGGCTATACATACACTAAATAATTAATACAAAACTTGCTATACATAGACTTACATACCAAGTGTTCTACATACCTTGTTATCGTTCCGGACTTTCATCTCTATCTCCCTTACACTGTTTAAACAGGTATATGGTATGAGCATATGGTTTGAATGTCTGGCAAGTCATCCTTATATACGTCGATACCTGTAACATGTGGTTTCCTGCCACCAATTGGTGTTCCTGAGTGACTAATTACTTGCACATCAGCTGTGCAGCTACTCCATTCACCAATTACGTGGCAACAGTGGGGTATAATTGAATTCTCCACTTGGGAATTGCCCATTTGCCCTACCTTCGGGGAGACGGCCTGTATTGTGTTTTGTTGTGTGTAATTGCAACTGCTATGTGTAGAGACAAGTATACTTTGGATTCATGTCCCCCGTGGATTGTGTGTGACAGCTAGAGTATGTGGTTCAACATCTGGGTGTACCTGTCATCCCAACCGTCTGATAACGGACTATTGCAAACAAAACCTGTAACATTGCCGTTTGTTCCATTATACAACGGCTACAATTTTGCATGGTGCCTTTAATTATGTCTCTCACAAGGTATGTTGATGGTTCTGCAGATGTAAGTGACTGACTGGATGTTTGTGCTGTAATTACAGTCTGTATTGCTATAGTTTCTAGTGTGGGGGATGTCGGTGGGTGTACGTAGCATATACAGGTTTGTGGGGCTTGCATTTCTACATATTCCATATATATGTGTGTGGGCTCCATCCCTAATTAAAGAGCTATCAGTTAGTAGACTTATGTTATGGGATTTTACATTGGGCCGTTGTTAATTGGTTTATATATAGTATGCAGGTGAGGTTGATACTTCCATACCTCCGGAATTGCAGCGATATGTAAAGGGATATGTCTAAATGATAGCTATCCCATGCATTTCTGTCCCAGATATTTGCAGTCATTGCAGTTGTGTTGGTAACAGAACCTCTTTGCCATGGGTTGCCATCTTTTCATATGGCCATTGTTGGACACTTGCGGGACACACAGAGGTGTTTACAGGCCGACACATAGCCATGGTCAGTACACAGGATAGCACATACTTTTATCCTCAATACATACCTATTGTTGTGGGACTTTGGCTACTTATCATATTGCATGTAACATTTACGTTTCTTACATACAGGCATAACTATTTAATGCAACTATTACATAATATATGGGACATAATAATGTCCTACAATCTCAGACATTTGCCCTTTGTAATGTTTTATGTCAGGACACACCTGCCCAGGGAGGGGATGCCCCGCCTAATGTGGGACAGGTGGTAACCGTATGCCTACGGCTAGCTATACCCACACCTACCATAATGATCTACCTCCAAGTTGGCACTAACAGACACATGGTGTTTTTGCATGGGTGTGTGTGCATTTCTGATGGGAGTCATCATCCACGGCTCCAGTGCATAGCCAGCATCCCCCACAAGGTGACCATGTGGGATGTCCCCCCTGACAAATACCTGATACAGCTGTGAGGCATGCCAGATATGGGAGTCATGGTAGCTTCCAGGGCTGCCAGCACACACATCCATGATAATGCCCTGGGCATTGCACATGACCTGGCAGTTGATGGAGTGGAATCCCTTGCGGTTTATGTAGCGCCTACCATGCTCACCGGGTGGTGACTTGATTTGTATGTGCGTGCAGTCTATCACACCCAGTACCTCCGGGTAGTGTGCCACATGGTGGAAGGGATGCATATTGCTGGCCAACTCCTCCTGAGTTTGGGGGAAGTAGATATGCTCATTGGCATGTGGTAACATGGCATCCAGGAACTGGTGTAGTACCCTGGATGCTGATGCCTGTGAGATCCCCATTATATCTCCAGTTGGCCTTTGAAAGGTACCTGTGGCTAGTATTCACAAGCTTGCACATACCTTCGTGTCTACTGGGATGGGTTCCCCTCTGTTGTTTCTGGTTCTCAGGCGTGGCCGGCACAGCTCCACTATTTGCTGTAAGATGTCCCTGTCCACCCTGTAATGCTCTACTATCTCCAGATCATGTAGCCCCTGGTAGGTTACCCTTGGTCTGAACACTCTTCTCCTCCTTCGGGGCCTGCGGTGGTTGTCGGCATCATCCTCCACAACACCACCAGTCTATAACACATGCTGATGAATCACAGCTATGGCAGCTCCCGACATGTACATTTTAAAAGTTCCCCATGTGTTTACACCTATGGTGCAGTGTTTGGGAATACACAGGTCTGTGTAGGGTGCTTTCACACTTTATACTATTGTGCTGTGAACACCGATGATGTCATAGGGTGTGTATGTATGATCGTAGCTACAGGGTATCTTATGTGTTTTACTACCGGAACTACTATTGTGGTGCCTTTGGTGTTGAATTACATTTGGCTGCTGTAGATCACCTCTTGACCTTCCCTTTACATTTCTGCACGTTCCACCTACCATATTCTGGCATGCATCCAGCAGCCTGCTTTCATTTGTACTTTCCTAAACCTGGCTTATCTTGCTTAATGTGCGCTATTGCCGGTCTACTGTCGGTTTGCTTTGCTCTGCTATGACAGGTCTCCTATCTTTGCAATCCAATGCCTCCCCTCCTTTCTTTGCATTCTGATGCCTCCCCTATCCTGTTTTGCAGGTTTCTGTGAGCAGACTTGACAGCTGCCATCGATTGGCCGCCGTGAGTTGCTTGGTGTTAATTGCTCAGTAGTACTCCAATTACCCTATTTTGGCATTTCCTTCTTTTCTTCCCCTGACCTTCCTGTTTGTGCTATTGTTCGCGGCACGTGCATCCGCTTACCGGGTTTCGGGCACATTTTCATCCCCGTACACATGCGCCTTCGGGCACCATGTGTGCTCTCAGCTAAACAATTCTGTACCTTCCTCCCCACCCCTGTCCTGCAGCTTTGCTTAGCAATGGCCAGGCCAGATTTGCATTGCTCCAATGTGCTTACTGCTACAGTGGCACACCCCTCTGCTGATGTCATGTATCTCCTCTGAGCCACTCCTCAGTGTTATAGCACTGCGCCGTATGGTACATCCTTCATCCAGTGGGATGTTTGCGATTCAGTATTACCTGCCTCATTTGCATGGCATTGACTACTAATTCATAGTTACCGCGCCGAACACTGTCGCAGGCCTTTAGCAACCCTTGCACCTTGGTTGTGGTGTTCCATGCCTACCATTGCGTATTATGGTGAAAACCTGATTTGTATTACATTGTGATTTTATGACATATTTATATATTTTCTTTATGTTCCTGTTTGCGCACACATGCCCTGCGGTTGTACTGTGCGTTACTGTGGACATGACATTAAATGTTGTTTTTTAGGTGTTGTGCATCTTTTCTTATGCCATTGGCTGTGTATTTAGCCATTGGCATATGTTAACTTTGTAATACATGAGTCTGGTCCACTTCCATAGCTCCGATGTTCTGTTTGGGAAAATGTAAACCGTGTTTTTTGGTTTACATTTCCGTGGGCTTACGCTATGCCTGCACCACTTCATGAATCGCTATCTGCCTTCATTTGCATGGTACGACACTGCGCATGGGGTGATTAGCATACCTATGCCAAGGGCTGCTCAGTTCTGGCATACGCCGGTAGTACACGTGGAATTGGATCGTACCTGAATCGCTCGATGGCCATATTTGGCATTTTTCCGCCTACGCTATGCCTGCGCCTGGCACAAGCTTCATGAATCCCAGGGAATATCTTATCTCCAGAAATACAGAATTAGTAGACAATACTGTCTTATTAAAATTGTGTAACTTCCACCCAAAATGTATTATTAAAACAATGAAATTAAGTAGAATATGCTTCCAGATAGTTCTTATATATGTTTCATCTAGCCATTCATCCATCCATCCATCCATCCATCCATCCATCCATCCATCCATCCATCCATCCATCCACAACCCTTTCTCTCATTATGCACACGGTCTTGGGGTGTCACTTCAACATTAACAATCATCTAGAGCCAATGTTCACATTGTTGGGTGGCTAGTCTTGTCCAGCACTTTATTATTGTCATTATTACTATTATTATTATTTTCCTATTGTATTTAAGCTCTCTTGAGTAAATAAAAGCTAAATAAAGTTTTCTATGTACAGATTTTCCAGAAAGGTGACTTAGTAGTACATGCAAGTCTCTGTAAAGCCAGTTTTTATCAGTTTATGTGAATCTATTTTGTTTCCCTTAAACTATAAAGTTCCAACAGGACTTACTACTGACTTCCTTACAGTCTATTAAAATAGTGTATAGATCTTCACATTGCTTTTTATATACTTTTTTTGCATAAGTATTCTATCAAGTGTGTAAGAACAGATGTACCTAATGTTCTATAAACAATTTAACTCCTTGAATGTTTATCCACTCTTCTTTATTTAGATTAAACTCACACAAGACTAATGCATATAAACTGAGGCTTTTCCCCATTTGATCATTCTATCCACATTAGTTCCTTCAGTTAGGCCATTCCAAGCACAGAATATATAAGTCATAAAAATCCATTTTATAATATTTAGAAGTTTATGAAAAAAATTCCTAAAGTTTTTCAAAACTTCATTTATAAAATATTCTGCTCATAGATCATAAACTGTAAAAAGTTATTTAGTATTATCAACATTTTATTTCTTATTTTAATGCCCTGTTTAAATAATGTTAATTTTTCCACTTCAAATAATTTAAATCTTCCCAATTTGCTTTAAAGGACTTATCTAGCCAGAGGATGACTTATACGAGAATCAAATGTGGTGTTTGTCAGCCAGTGCCAGTTTGCTTGGAAACCACAGAAATCTTAATAAGCCATTTTTATTTGATTACATTTATTCTTTATTAGGTAATAATATTAAAGATTGTATTATATGGAGAATTTTGGGAGCAAGCCATTTCTATAAGAGAAAGTTTATCTCTCTTTTTTTTTTTTTGAGAACCTATGAACCTATGAAATGAAAGGTAAATATTTTTGAATTGCACAATTGTTTTTTTTATAACAACAATACTTTTGCCACAGTTAATTGTTATGGTTTCCTCTAAATCACATTTAAGGATTATACCAATATATTTTAGGTCCTTAGAATTTGTATTTAATTTGAATGCATGTGATGCATGAATGTTTTGAATTTTATTTACAACCAATGATTTCTGTTTTATTATTATTAAATGTCCTTAGTTATATTTTTGAAATAAATGGTTGAAAGATTAGGATTTGTTGCAGTTAATAATGTATCATCAGTAAATAATAAGACTTTGATACATAGGGCCAGATTCCCAAAGAGAGATGCTTACAGTGTAAAACTGCCCTAATTCCAAAAGACTTGCTCTCTTTTAAAATTTTCCAAATATTTTGGGTTTCTATTACCATGATGGAATGGACCCCATTCCTAAGTCAAAGTAAGATTAAAGTTTATGAAATTAGAATTGTTTCAGTCTTTGATGTCAGCCAAAAGTTCTCTTCGCAGCACCCGCAATGTGCCCAGAAATGGCTCCTGCAATTCGTACAGGGTTACATGGATTGGTAACATATCTAAATACAATTGTAGATTATTTTTTTAAGACCTGTTGCTGCTACTACTATTGGAACTATCTGGATATATTTCTTCCACATTGCTCTCATTTCTGCCTGCAGTTCCTGATATTTTATTACTTTGTGTCTCTTTGTATACAGCACATTGTAGCCACTAGGTGTGGCTATTTCAATAATCAATGCTACTTTTGTCTTCTTTTCATGGACCACTACATCCATTTTTCTAGCATCTATCTTTTAAACTGTTAGTAATGGGTGATCCCATGTGATATAGACTTCATCATTTTTATGATGCTTTGTGGCTCATGTTTCCAGTGTTTTTCAGCCACTTCAATACCATAATGTTTGCACAAACCCCAGGGAAGAAGTGTTGCCACATTATTATGTCTTTCAGTATACAGTCCTTCTGCCATTAGTTTGTCACAACCAGCAACAAGGTGTGCGACTGTTTTCAATTCAGTTTTACAGAACATACATTTGTCTGTTTCTCCCAGATGTTCAATGGACTTTGTAAACCAGCATGTACGTAGCCCACTATCTTGGGCCACCAATATTAACCTTTCACCTTTTGGTTTGAATTCGCCTCTCCTTAACCATTCCTGATTTCGTTTCTGATCAACACAAGATTCTTCCAGAAGTTTTCTATACTTGCAACTATATTTACACATTTCCCACATTTCCTGCCTTCTCTTCTGGTCCTTCACCTTATATTCCTTCTTTTGCTTTTTGGCACATTCAGTTGCTTCCTGGTTTTTATCTACTTCTGGTTTGATTTCCATTCCTGCTTGACACCGATATGCTTCTGCTAGATTAGAATTGCTCTCACTGTAACTGGCTTACTTTAGTATAAGGCATATCATAAACAGGTTTATACTGGAGGCCAGATTCCAAAAGGCCTTCTCTCAGTGAAATTGGTCACTTGCACTGAGAACAAGTCTTTTGGAATTGGGCCTATAGTTTTCCGATTTCTTAAATCCAGAAATCTGTATTATTTTTTATGCTGCAGCTACTTGTTCTATTACCAAGGCAAATGCTGTTGAGGATAATAAGCATATTTGCTTGTTGTGCTCTTTTCTAAAACTAAATATTGTGATATAAAAAAAGTCAACTTAAAACAAACTTTATTGTTAGAATATAGTACTCTGATGAGACAAAAAAAAATCTGGAAAATTTAATTCTTCCAGAACTATAAATAGATATTCCCAACTAAGTGAGCCAAATTCCTTCACATATCTAAATGAATTAACACAGTTTATGTATTATTTTTCTTAAGGTGGTGGTGCTGCGGTAGCGTTGTCGCCTCACAGTTAGACGTTGCCCGTTCGATTCTCAGTTAAAGCGTCTACTGTGTGACGACATGCGTGAATGGGCGTTCCTTCGTTAAAGGTTGTGCGTTAGGCCCGGCAAGCCAGCATGTAAAACTCTACTGCCAATCATTAGCGGACCGGAGTTCCGCTGTGGCGACCCCTAACCGGGAAAAGCCGAAAGACACACACACATGTATTATTTTTCTTAATACAATCCAACAAAGGCATTATTCCTTTAATATTATCTTGGGTTTGTTTAAGTGTTATAAAATCAGTGTCATCATGAGTGATTAGGTTCACTATATGTTCCTTCACTCTTTCTATGCATATAAAGGTTACAAGTGTATAGTCCACATTTAAAAGTGAAATTGATAATTTGAACAGCATATAAGCTCCTTGTCCTGTTTTGGAAATGGGATCATAGGATCATAGGAGATTACTAGGCTAGCGACCCAGAGGTCATTTCAAGCATAGCCATTTCATCCCAATGTAATACCATAGAAATGTTAGTTAATACCCAAGATTGCATTTAGTAATTACCGCACATGTCCAGGGGGGTTGTGGGTACTATTCCTGATAAGAATTTATGGTGCCCCATTCACTCATCCAGGTTCCTTGTGAATAGTGTCATAGAGGTGTTGTGTTTCACATGAATAGGTAGCCTATTCCAAAGATGCAGCAGTTGTTGGGATATAAATATGTCCCTCTAGCATGTCCGATATATATAAGTCGTAGGCCATATTTAGGTCCCTGGAACAGGTGGCCCTAGTCTTGTTTGATTTACGGATAAGCAGCAAGTTCATTAGGTTTGGGTCTGCGATTGCTCTGTAAGCAAGGCATAAGTCTCCCCTTAGAAGTCTATATGACACAGAGTAAAGTGACAGGTCTGTATATGGCACATGCTGGAGTCCCTTGATCTTCTTTGTTAAAAACCTCTGAGGTCTCTCCAATTGCTGTAGGTGCTTTGTATGGTACATGCCGAATGGGGCATTTACTGAATTATGAGCTAGATTAGTGCCGGATATAGAGGGGTTATAACCTCTTTTGCTCTCAAGGTGATGCCTTTACTAATCAAGTGTGCTATATAGAAAGCCTTCCATACTACAGTAGCCACCTGGTTGTCAAAGTTAAGGTCATGGTAAACTTGTGAACCCAAGTCCCTTACCACTTAGGGTATTGTTGTTGATTTGATAGTGTGAAGGGACATTGTTTATGCCAAAGGGAATGATGATGCATTTCTTTACATTCAGTTTGAGATTGTCACTAAGACACCAGTCATTAGTCTGTCTAAGTCCCTCGTGGAGTATATTGACATAATTTGGGGATTCAATAACAGATTTAATAATGGATGGTGCAGTGGTAGCATTGTCGCCTCATAGCAAGATGTTATCTAGTTTGATTCTCAGCTGGGGTGCCTTCTGTGTGGAGTCTGCATGTCCTCTCTGCATTCATGTGTGTTTCCTCCAGGTGCTCCGGTTTCCTCCCACATTACAAAGACATGCATCTGGAGCATTTCTCCCTGGGCCTCCACTGAAAATTGGCTTTGTTCCAAGTTGAATTTCCCAGTTAACAAATGATAAATAAATAATTGCAGCCAATTTGCAGTTGTCTGCAAACTTGGTCAGCCACAACCCTTTAAATTTGACCTGAACGTCTGAGAAGTATATACCAAATGGTAGAATTTAAGTTATTAGGGAATTTTTCCATATAATAATATTGTCAGTTCCTTATTATTTATTCATTTTTGTTTTTTTTTTCACCTGATGTGTTACTTATTTGATATCAGTTGGTCTACATACATGTCTGTACCTCTGTGTGTGATTTTAATAGCAATCTTTTCTTTCAAAAAGTTAAGTCCTGCATGGATGAAGCCCTTGTATGCAAATCACCCCATTTGCAGGAGAAATCCATGCAAATGAGGTGATTTTGCGATCCAGGTAGCTTGTGACAGTCCGTGCATGACTAGTTCAATCAGCAGAAATGTACTCAGTTAGTAACATGTAGTAAGCATGCCAATGGCCAAGTATAAGGCTGTTGGCATTGCAAACAATACAAAAATTTAAAAAATCAACTTTTATTTTTTTTAGCCGATCTCGACTGTTTAAGCCTAAGGCAGCGGTGCGCAAATGGGATCGGGAGGGAATAACAAAATTAACCTAAAGTAAGCATTCTAACTAAAATCAGTATTCTGCCATACAAGTCAATGGCAGGTAGAAGACAACCTGGCCAGGGAGTAGTGGTTGCTAAGGGGGGAGGCTCAATGTGAGACATGTAACTATGCATTAGCAGGTAATCCTATGCAAATGAGGGGAAGGATAGTGAATCCCAGTTTTCCCCAGGATGTGAGGCAGGTCCCAACAGTGTAAGAGTAGAAATAGCTTGGTGCAAGCCTAGGAGGTAGGCAACATCATGGGGTGTGTGTCAGGCATACTGCAAGTGGATTGGAGCCCTGTGGCTCAGGGTTGCTCATAGTTTAGCACAGCTAAGCTACGGGGTATGTCTAAACCTGCCTAGCACTCTTTACAAAGCCTAAGTGGGTGTGTGCACCACACACCGGGTTGTACAGGAAGAAAAAAGAGGTTAAACCAGGAAATAGCAGCAGTGTGCACAACTGACCACTCTGTTTGCGTGACGCGCCCCTGGCCTGAAACAGGAAGGCAATGGGAAGGGAAAACTGCAGTAGGAAGGTAATCAAGGAGTACTAGCTTAGCTGGCAGATGAAATGTATCAGAACCAGCCAATTACACAGGCAGCAGACCAGCCCAGCCCAGAACACTACTATAAACTATGCAAACACCTATCCCTCTGTTTTTTTCCACACTCTACCACCACTGGTGTAAACAAGTGGGAAAATTTTAACACTTACAACAGCAAAATGTTAGGGGCTGCAGTAGCTATCATACAACAACTTGTGGAAGAGGCTGAGGGTGGTGAGGATGTGAATGCTGCTGAGCAACCCACAGTGAGGAGAAGGAGAAGAGTGTACAGACCCAGGGTACCCTACCAAGGGCTACATGAGCTGGAGGTAGTGGAGCACTATAGAGTGGACAGGGACCTCCTACATCAAATTGTTGAGCTGTGCTGGCCACGCCTCACACTCAGAACTAACAAAGGGGAACCCATCCCAGTGGATACCAAGGTATGTGTAGGCCTAAGAATACAAGCCACAGGTACTTTCCAAAGGCCAACTGGGGGATATGATGGGGATTTCACAGGCATCAGCATCCAGGGTACTCCACCAGTTCCTGGATGCCATGTCAGCACATGTCGGCGAGCACATATCTTTCCCCCACACCTGTGAGGAGTTGGCCAGCAATATGCAACTGTTCCACAAAATAGCAGAATACCCCGAGGTAGTGGGTGCTATAGACTGCACACACATACGCATTAAAGCACCACCCGGTGAGCGGGGTAGGGTCTACATCAACCACAAGGGCTTCCCCTCCATCAACTGCCAGGTCATGTGTGATAATGAACATGTGTGCTGGCTGCCCTGGAAGGTATCATGAT
This sequence comes from Protopterus annectens, assembly GCF_019279795.1. Classification (NCBI taxonomy): domain Eukaryota; kingdom Metazoa; phylum Chordata; order Ceratodontiformes; family Protopteridae; genus Protopterus; species Protopterus annectens. The sequence continues at coordinate 810,821,186 of NC_056731.1, read as the reverse complement.
TCCCATATCTGGCATCTGATGCAGCTGTACCAGAGATTTGCCAGTGGGAAAATCCCACATGGTCACCTAGTGGGGGGTGCTGGTTATGCACTGGAGCCATGGCTGATGACACCCATCGAAATACACACACACCTGAGCAAGAACTTCATAATGAGGCACACGCACAAACAAGAATCATAATAGAGTGTGTGTTTGGGATGCTCAAGTCACGGTTCCGGTGCCTGGACACATCTGGTGGACCCTTGCAGTACTTACCAGCTAAATGTACCCAAATTGTCCTTGTATGTGCCATGCTACACAATATGATCCTGCGGAAACAGCTGCAGCAGGAACAGCATGGGGCAGGGCCACACAGCCCCCCACCATTGCCAAGGCCTGCACGGGCACAGAGTGGCTCAGAGGAGGAACAACCTGAGCCTGCCCCAGTAGGCAGAAGAAGGCGTGCCCAGTATGCCCTGGCCTTGGCAAAGAGGCAATGCATAGCACATACACTGACATGGGAGGGACCCAGGGAATAACACCTCTCTCTGACTCTCACATACAGTAAAAGGGATGCCAAACATTACACTACCTGTGCCTAACCATATGTAGGGAGTGTACTATGTGCATCTGACATAGGCAGCGCTGCAGCACCACCCTCAATACTGGGACACCCACAATGTAAGTGACTCACACATGCCAGTCAGGGGTGGCCACATACCCAACAACAGTCACAGCCAGCAGGACAGATGTAGACAAACACAAACAAATGCTGTGCTATGGCCTCTGAATGAGGCCTATGGGTAACCTCCCCCCAGGCCTACACAGACAGACTACAGCAGGCTCGGCAGTGGGATGTTAGTTGTGAAGGCTAGGAAGTCAAACACTAATATCTAGGTAATTAAAAGCTAAGATCTGTAGTAAACTGGTATGCCTCTAGCCAGCACGATAGGTAAGACTACAGACTGAAATGGAGTACCTGACATACAGTACAGTCCTAGCAAATGTGTACAAGTGTCAGGTGTGCCCCCTATACTACGTAGATCTATAGTAACTGTCAGGTGTGCCCCCCAATCCTGTGTAGAAATGTAGAAACAGTCAGGTCCCCCCCATGCTATGCAGAAATGTAGTAACAGTCAATGCCAAATGATTGATGGATACCCTGCAGAGACAGCATGCTACCTGTCAGTGTACAACACAAAGGTCAGCACTGCAGTACCAACTACCTGGACTTGACCCACACATGCAATATAGATGGCCATACTGGGCATGCTCATACACTTAGAGAAATGAAGGCAATGTAAGTCAACCACATACTGAAAGGTCATACTGGGCATGCTCACACACAAACACATGATGGCCATGTCTGCAAACACCAGTGGGCCAGACATATCTGGCAGTTGCAGTTGTTAGTGCAGACACTCATCAGTATGGCACCACTCATGTCTTGCACACACAGTGGATAGGAATGCAGACATATATGTAAGGACAACACATTATAATAAGCCAAAGGTAGATGGACATAGATGTGTGGAAGAGGGTGACTGTGACAAGGAGCCATCCAGGCCTGTCCCACCCAGCACACAGCCAAAGGGCCCCAAACACATGAGGTGCAGATGTCACTCACTGCAGATACTAGCCACCAGTATTTGTCAGCATTACAGACTATGTGGTGCATGTGCCAGCTGTGCAACACGACTGTACAAGGAAGTAGTCATCTAGCAACTGTATACATGTACCTGTGAAATACGACCCTGTGTGTGCCCGCATGTGGCATGTCAACCCCTAGATGAATGGGTAATGGCCCATGCACACACACTGCCCTCCCCATAGCCCTACTATAACAAGCCTGCTGAGGTCATCCAATATGAAATACACCTTTGGGAGAGTTGTAGCCTAGTAATCTCCATGGTGCGTCCCATAACTACGTACTGCTTGAATCCCAGACTTGGCAACTGTGTGTGTTTGTATGTGTGTCTGTCTGACTGTGTAGAGAGAAATGCTTTTTAGGGTAGTCACACTCCCAACAATTTAAATGCTCAACCTTGGCAAGGCTGCTGATGTCATCCACCTAGAAATACACCTCTGGGACGATTGTAGCCCAGTAATCTCTATAGCGCATCCTGTAACTGTGTACTGCTGTAGTGTGATAAAGTAGTTAGGTAGGTGTTTTAATCCCAGACATGGCAGGTGTGTGTGCGTGTGTGTGTGTGTGTGTGTGTGTGTGTGTGTGTGTGTGTGTGTGTGTGTGTGTGTGTGTGTCTGTCTGACTGTCTGTGTAGAAAGCAATGCTTTTTAGGGTACTCACACTGCCTACAAGTCATATACTCAACTTTGGCAAGGCTGCTGATATCCACCTAGAAATACACCTCTAGGAAGCTGTAGCCCAGTAATCTCTGTAGTGCATCCTGTAACTGAGCACCGCTGTAGTGTGATAAACTAGTTAGGTAGGAGTACTATTCCCAGACATGGCAACTGTGTGTATATGTGTCTGTCTGTCTGTGTAGAGAGCAATGCTTTTTAGGCTAGTCACACTCCCTACAATTCAAATGCTCATCCTTTGCAAGGCTGCTGATGTCATCCACCTAGTAATACACCTCTGGGAAGCTGTAGCCCAGTAATCTCCCTAGCGTGCCCTGTAACTGCGTACCGCTGTACTGTGATAAACTACTTAGATAAGAGTACTATTCCCATACATGGCAACTGTGTGTGCATGTGTGTCTGTGTAAAGAGCAATGCTTTTTAGGCTAGTCACACTCCCTACAATTAAAATGGTCAACCTTTGCAAGGCTGCTGATTTCATCCACCTAGTAATACACCTCTGGAAAGCTGCAATCCAGTAATCTCCATAGCGCGTCCTGTAACTGTGTACAGCTGTAGTTTGATAAACTAGTTAGGTAGGAGTTCTATTCCCAGACATGGCAAGTGTGGATATGTGTGTGTGTGTGTTCCTTTGTCAGTGTAGGAAGCAATGCTTTTGAGTCCATTCATAGACATTATAACCTCCAGTAGTCCACTTTGACAAGTGTGCTGATGTCATCAACTGTGAAATATACCTTTGGGGAAAAATAGGCCAGTAATCTCCGTGGTGTGTGCCATAACTGTGCACTGCTGTAGTATGATAAACTAGTTAAGGAGGAATTCTAACCCCACCCTTGGCAACTGTGTGTTTGTGTGTGTGTGTGTGTGTGTCTGTCTGACTCTGTCGGTGTATAAGATAATGCTTTTTAGGGTAGGCACACCCCCTACAATTTAAATGCTCTACCTTGGTAAGGCTGCTGATGTCATCCACCCCAAAATACACCTCTGGGAAGGTTGTAGCCCAGTAATCTCTGTAGTCCATGCCATAACTGCATACTGCTGTAGTGTGATGCAGAACTCTGGTAGGGTTTTATACCCACCCATGGCAGTTCTGGATGTTTTGTGTGTGTTTCAATGTCTGTGTAGGGAGCTATGCATTAGAGGCTAGTCACACTTAGTACATTTCAAATGCCATGCTTTGGCAACCCACTGATGTCAGCCAATGTGTTATACACCTTTGAGGAAGGAGTCCTCCAGTAATCCTTGTGGTGCATCCTATAACAGCTCCATGCTGTAGTGTGTTATTGATGTCTGTTAGGGGTTCTATACCCACACATGATGCTTGTGAATGTTTTGTGTGTGTTTCACTGCCTGTGTAGGGAGCAATGCATTTTAGGCTAGTCACACTCAGTACATGTCAAATGCCCTACTTTGGCAATCCTGCTGATGTCAGCAAATGTGATATACACCTTTGGGGAAGGCGTACTGCAGTAATCACCATGGCGTGTACCATAACTGCGTAGTGCTATAGTGTAATAAACTAGTTAGGTAGGGGTTCTAATCCTGGACATGACAGGTGTGTGTGTGTGTTTGTACCTTGTATCCTGTGTGGAGGTGGGTGTGCATGTGTGACACCTGGGCCCAATGTGTAGTGAGTTTTGCAAATTTCTTATATGGTGGCCCTAGTATATATCACAATGTCCACTGTACAGGAATAACAGCTGTGAAATAGCTGAGAGGCTGGGGTGCATATCCATACCCATACATGTGACATCAAGGCCAGGCAATCACAGTTAGCAACCCCAATATTACCCAGAGCACACTCTCAACCCATGTCTCATACACACACACACATGCCGAGGCAACAGCCAATATGTGTGTAGTAGACTGCATATTGGCAACTATAGTAACTATGGTGTGAACGCAGTGGACTACAGAGGGCATGGCACCCTGTCCATCAGTATGATAGGCACATAATTGCAGACAGTGCACCTTCAGTATGTTTCCAACTGGACGCCTGCAACAACTGAAGCACCATCAAATGTGATCAACAAAGGACATACCATGCCTTACACACATGCCCTGTATGGACAGATGCCACTGACACCAAGGAGTACCTGTAGCATGCTATCGATGTAGGTGCAGGGTCAACCTGCTGTTCATTACCTGGCCCCGCTGCATGAGGGCAGGACTGTCAAAATTGATGATAACATCCTGTGTACACAACATGGGCCAGACAAACCAGGTACACTTCCACATGCCACTGTACATGAATGTGGGATGTGTGGACATCCAAAACACCATCCATGTCATGGTGTATAGAACACATACATGGCAAGCATTGCACAGCATTGGCCATGCACAATAGTAACCCAGGTAACTGGATGGTGAATACTATACCCACCTGTGTGGGCCATTCAAGACACTACACCCCTTAGCCATAATGCAGACTATTCTCATGTGGCCTGATGCCAAGGTATGCCCCTCACCTAGCCTTATACAGCCGTCTGGTACTGTCAACCACTACACACCCATGAAGCAATGCACACATGAATGCCGGTACTAGCACCCTGTGTCTGTGTGTGTGGTGTATGATGCTTCTGACCACATTCACATCCAGTACCACCCCCATTGGTGTACTGAAGCATGCTGTCTAATGTCAGACACCATCACATACCCTTTGACCACAGAACCCCAGGATAACCTCTGTGGGCCGACTGATACCAATGCATTACTGTATTGTGGCAAAGTAACTGGTTAGGAAGTGTATCTGTTACCCTGCCAAGTGTAGCAACGTGTATGAGTCCCTTAGAGAGTGTAGCTGTGTTGACACTGACACCTGTTCATGTGGACAGACTCATGTGCTACACCTACTGTATTGCAACAGTGTTGCAGATGTCACTCACCAGCATATATACGTCTGGACAGCTCACCAACATGTAAGCTATGTGGCGCATGCAATAACTGCATACACATGTGATAGCTATGCATAGTCCGTCAGGTGTTTGAAACCCTGTACTGGTAGGTGTGTGACACAAACATGCTTAGGTTTTACTCACCCACACCTTCCCTGACATACTTTGTCTCTGTCTGTTCCTCTCACACCCTCTCTGGTGGAGGTGGGATGTACACCTGCTTTGCTAAGCAGCAGCTTGTGTTTTGTAAGTGATGGTCATGATGAACTGATGGCCTCTGTACCAATTCCAGTCCTCCTCTAGCTGAGTGCATGTGGAACAGCTGTGGTAACATTCCCATAGCCAATTGTGTGGAAACACACTCCAGTATCTAGGAACATCATGTTGATGTTGGCCCTTTACATCTACTGTTGGCAGAAACTAGATCTGTTGTTTGATGAACAGCATCTCATATGGATTGGGGATTTACCTCTAACAACATACACTGTGGAAACAGGGCAACACACAGGAGGGGGATGTGCCTGATCTGACCACAGACTGTAAGTGCTGCTATACTGCATGTGGAGTAATGTTGGTTTAACAGTGAGTGTATGGATATGGCTGTCCTGCATGTTGTAATACCTGCCATGTTAGTTTTATGTTTATGAGAAATCCACATCTGCAGGGTCGTCTGCAGACTGGGCAGTGTGTTGTGCTCTTGGTGTCATGTGTTACCCACAGAGCACGTATCTGTGAACTGCAGAAGGTAGTGTGAGGATTGCAGTCTGTAGATGGTGAAAGCCCTGACATTTATTGACTTCATGTCCCTCATAGGACACATGTTGCAACAAACCCTGTTACGACAGTACATGTATGAGGTTATCATAGCAACATGTCAATATTGGCCCTGTGTATGTGCTTCCAGCTACAACTCTGTCAACCTTTATACATATGTCATGCATTAAGAGGTGCATATGTGCTGTACACCATCATTAGTGTCATCATATCTGATAGCAAGCCAGTGAGATATCAGACTGCTACACATGTTATGTACAGTACGGGTAATATTATAGCAATAACCCACGCCTGGGTGTGGGTAATGCTAAATTTACCCACGGTTGGCGTGGTTTGGTCCCGGCGCCCGAGGGACAAAGCCAACCGTGGGTAAATTTAGCATTACCCACACCCAGAAGTGGGTTATTGCTATTATACCATGACATTATTTAAGAAAAGAAACTGTTACTTTTCTTAAATAATGGCATAGTATAATGCCTGTTTACTGCCCTTCCGCAGATGTCTGGCATCCGGCAGTTCTGATGTACTGCGGCGCCTGCGCGGTACATCAGAGTTGAGCAAAACGGAGAAATCAAGATCTCCGTTGCTTTTAGTGTCTCGCTATGTTAAATGAGTTTAACATAGCGAGACAGTTTTAAAATAAGCAACGGAGATCTTGCTTTCTCCGTTGCTTTTTAAACTCTCTCGCTATGTTAAATGGGTTTAACATAGCGAGACCGTTTTATAATAAGCAACGGTGTTCTCCGTTGCTTATTTTAAAGCTGTCTCGCATGTTAAACCCATTTAACATAGCGAGACAATGTTTAAAAAACGAGTTATACTAAGGGAAAAAAGTCCGGGGGACCGGACCTTTTTCCATTAGTATAACTCGATTTACAACGGGCATGCTGGCCAATCAGCGTGCACGTTTCGGGGGGGTCATGGTATAATTGACAATATTACCAGGACATTCCATGGTCATTTGTACAGTACTGAGGTCTGTGTAACTATGGTAAATGTTGACAGTGTGTGTATTGTTAACATGTTCTTTAGCCTGTGTACAGACTGTGGTAGATGTAATTGTTATAGGTCCCATCCAATCTGATGTGACATGCTGCTCCACTGTATGTTACCGTATTGGTTTACATGTTTGTAAGGCCATGCACACACATGTCCCATACCACAGACAGCAGACCAGACCATGTAGCAGCCCAGTATATGTAGGGTTAGTCTGTGAGTGGTAAATATGAGGATGGTGTTGAACAGACAGTCCATATACTGTACTTTTACGCTAGCTTACCATATGTGGCTGTGGCTGTGTTCACATTGGATGTGGTTATGCACCTTCACACATGTGTATCTTACCCTGTGCTGTGACATGCCTGCAGAGCCTGCTATATATGCAGGTACATGTGCATTCCCCAATAGGAGATGTTGCCCATTGTTGAGCCAGTCTGCCTGTAGCCTGCACAGTGCAATGTTACATGTCTATCAGCTTAGTGTACTTATCCAGTGAGATGTCATGTGGAGATACTTGCTAGATGTGCTGCTGCCGGGTCTGCCTTAACAGTCATGTATGTCAGACAGAGCAGTGGGATGCTCTACAGGTGTATGTCAATATTTAGTGGGTAGGATGTAGCCATGGCACCCGTATACCAGCAGTTATTATGTGTCAGACCAGACAGGGGTGTGTGAATGCATAACCTATGGTGGCATATGTATACCAGTCGTTATGTGTTATACCCATCTTCATGGCTGTTGACATCCATATTGCCATGCATGGTACACATGTATAGCACTAAGGGGTTCTGTGTATACCACAGGACTGTAAAGAGTGTTTCAGAATGTCCACATATTTTGGCCAATATCTGTGCTGCAGTCCATGGGGGCATTACGTGCTAGCAGTGGTACTTTATTAGGATGTCCTTAGGATGTCTGTCAGTAGCCAATGGCACACATGTGGAAAGCAGATGTGACCTCCCACACACACCATGTCTGTGAAGACAATCCCAATTACAGTAGCAATAGTCTGCCAATATACCTGCTATACATACCTGACATCCACTTGCACTACGACATTGGGATTATAGGGGCTGGCGTAGGTCTACACTCTGTGTCCAGGACATATGGTGAAAATATCTGTACATATAATCATCTCTATATATATATATATATATATATATATATATATATATATATATATATATATATATATAAAATTACACATATACATATCTACATATATAGATGGGTATGTATATGTACATAGATATACATATACACACTCAGATATATATACATATACAGAGCAATATATGTCTACACATATACAGATAGTGATACATATGCACATATATGTATGGATAGCTACAGATATATCGACAGTAGTAGGTATATCGGTATAGATATGTATGCACATATAGTCATATATCTATCTATCTATATATATATATATATATATATATATATATATATATATATATATATATATATATATATACCAACATAACTAGGCATATCTGTACACATAGGATGTGCATAAATATATAGCTATATACACATATATCTATATGTACATATATGTATACCTATATATACACATATGTATAGATGCATATATGTATAGATATGTATACATATGTACATACCAAGAGGTGTACACATGGCCATATATATGTAGCACTATACAGATGTGTATACAGACATATGTATGTGTATACCTGTGTATGTACATGTAGACATCTATACACCTATATGTATACAACCATATACCTGTCATGAGTAAACATCACGGTTGCATATACCCTCCCACATGTATCACACTGTATATATCTGCTATGTGTACATTATGATAAAACAACATGTGTGATGTAACAGTCATATTAATGACAAGGGCTACACAATCTAGGATATAAAGGCAAGTGTTCAATACCACTCAATTTGGGTAATGACAGCTATACTTGTAAAACAACAGCTGTCCCCACAGTGGTCATGGTGTAGTGGGCATGTGTTGTGACTTCAGTATAAAGGGTTCTGAGTTCCTGACCTGCAAGGGCTGCTCATTTTGTTGCTGGGCAGAAAAAGGTCTGCTGGATACACAGTGGTTAAGGCAGTGTTTGTGCAATGTAGGCCACACACGTCAGTATCACGACATTGCTAGGTAGGGGTCTAGTCCCATTGTTGGCAAGTAACAGTGTGTATGTATGTGTATGTGTCTACATCAGGTTGCAGGGTATGCACTCCTCAGTGGGCCACCTGTCCATGTGGCACAGGCAATACCCAGTATAGCAACCTGTGAAATGTGTTTGACTGTACCCCAGATATGTCACTGCCATGGTATCAGCACAGTGACATACCCCGTTGTGCAATATGACTGCAGACCGTCCTTGTGTTGACACATGTACACCTACAACATAATTGCATATCAGTTTAGAGACCACAACCAAGCAGTGTTACTAACAGCTAGAAGGCATCATTGCTGGATGTCTACACTACCTGCTAAATATGACTCACACTCTATACCCTACAACATGTTACACTGCAGGACTGTGGTACACTGTGTACAGTCACCGTGTGCATCAGAACCATATCAGCCTGTCCCTGCATCAATGGTATGGATGAAAGGGATGGGGCACAGGTATCATCATATGCACAGGGCATCCTCATGCTGACACATATACACCTACAACACAATTGCATATCTGTTTATAGACCAAAACCAAGCAGTGTTACTAACAGCTAGAAGGCATCATTGCTGGATGGCTACACTACCTGCCAAATATGCCTCACACTCTACACCCTACAACATGCTACACTGCAAGACTGTGGTACACTGGTGTACAGTCACCATGTGCATCAGAACCATATCAGCCTGTCCCTGTATCGATGGTATGAATGACAGGGATGGGGCACAGGTATCATCATATGCACAGGGCATCCTCATGCTGACACATGTACACCTACAACACAATTGCATATCAGTTTATAGACCACAACCAAGCAGTGTTAATAACAGCTAGAAGGCATCATTGCTTTACGACTACACTACCTGCCAAATATGCTTCACACGCTACACCCTACAACATGTTCCACTGCAGGACTGTGGTGCACTGTTGTACAGTCACCGTGTGCATCAGAACCATATCAGCCTGTCCCTGCAAAGATGGTATGGATGACAGGGATGGGGCACAGGTATCATCATATGCACAAGGTGTGGTGTTAGACTTCCAGAGGCCAAGGGTGGGCCATACATTTGAGACTATGTGTGTGGATGTGGGATGTACTCTGGGGAGCTGGCTGAGGTGATGTGGTGTGTAGGTATGAGGTTGCCCTAGGTGTGTTTGCATAGTGTGTGGGTATGCATGCACACAGTTATGCCTTGTGGCTGCTGTACACAGGTGCTTATGGACAGCTGCAGACCATATCTGGCAGGGTGTGCAGTTCACTGCCTCTGGCCATGGACACGTGGACTGTGCCTGTCAGGGGTTCTGAGAGCATGTGCAGGTACAGGCATTGAAGTGCTACTCTCACCTGCTGATAACATTTGTCCGTGGTACCACATCCCTCCTGGGACTGGCCAAGACTACGTGCACATTGCCTGCTGTGGTATGGACAGCACACCCCCAGCACTGCTGGGGCATCTACTGCCACTACCGGAGCCCCTTGGTGTCCTAGCACACCCATGTTGAGTGCCAGCTGTTGGTATTGCTGGCCCATGTCCACGCAGGCGTTGCCACATCCCCACCACATGTTGAAGCACAGACACACCATAGCTGATGAGGGCCATCATCTCATCATGCCATCTATCCACTTGCTCGGTAGAAGCATGGATGGCAGCTGCCACTTCATGGAGGTTGTTGCCTACAGATGCAACTGTAGCCCTCTGCAGCCTAAGGCCCTGTCTGGTGTAATGCTCAATATGTGCCTGCGCCACCATTGCAGCCTGGAACATGCTTCTGCTGGTTGCAGCTATGTTGCCTATGCCAGGGGCATGATGTCCAGCAGCCCTACCACAAGCACCCTGGGACATCCACCTATGTGGCAGCCTGCCGGACATCCATCTATGCCTGCTATGACTGGACACAGTAGGCATGGTTACCACACTTTCCTGTGCATTGCCTCTGAACACCAGCTGTCCCTCTGCTATGGTCACTGGTGCTGGGGTGTGTATAGGCACTGCAACTGTATGCTGGGGTGGGGTGGCTAAAAGGGGGATGTCAAATGTTGGCACAGTGTCGGCCCCTGAAAACCCCACCTGTGCCTCACCATTATCATCATCATCATCTGTGTCTATATGGATACTTACATCAGATCAGGTGCAGGAGGGACCCTGACCACATCACCACCTGTGGGGGAAAACAATAACTGCACTATAAAACCTGTACAGCATTGCTTAACAGTACAAACACACACACACACACACACACACACACACACACACACACACACACACACACACACACACACACACACACACACATCTCCGTACTACCTACCTCTCCATGGCTATACAGACAGTCCCATGTATATGTCCATGTGTTACCCCATCCTGCATCACACTTGTTAACATACACACAGTGCTACCACTCATTAACATTACAGTCCTCTAAAGACCCACACAAGTGGGCACAACACAAGGCCTGTTGGTACATTAACTGCCTGACCTGTGTGTAGTGGAGTAACATGGCCTCAATGCTGTCTTTCGGTATGCACCCTCTGTATGGCCAGAATGATGTGCATTGCCCCTATATGTATGGAATACTATGCTGTATCCATAATAGCTCCCACTGGTGTGTCATGTGTATGTAATTCTCAGTACATACCGGATATTCTGCTCCATCGGCCCATCATGTGTCATCTGTAATATTTGGATACACTCCCTGGTGTTGGCTATTACTTCCTCAATGCATCTGTAGTGCTGCATGCGGGGGCTGTAGGAGACCTCTCTGCTGACAGCAATATTAAGTGTGTACCTGGGGTCTACCTTCCCTCTGGATGCCTGATCCAAGCTACAGGCCATATTATACAATTTTCTGTCCTGTGAGTACATAACAGGTATTCCTGGTGTGCAGTGTGGCACTCCATGTCCATGTACTGCACGGTCCCAAAGGGGGGGGGGTACAGCCATATGAACACCCCACAAATCTCACATGTGCATACATGGCCACACACACATCTACACAAGCATCATACATGCATCTACCTCCCACTACTTCGCCAGAGTGACCCTGCAGGCAAACTAACTAACCACCAGGGTGCACACATACACATACAGGTGAGGTTGCACAATAATCGTACATACAGTCCTCCAGTTACCCATCTGCCAACATGCAGAACATATGGCACAGAACAGCATGCAGTTCAGCTATACTCACACCATGCTAGCAGTGGTATACATGTGTATGATGCATGTGCTGTGACTAAGTGATGCCCCTTTCCCTGGATACCTCTGCACCCATGTACACATTATTGCTGTGCACCTGTTCTGCACCCTGCCATGTACTGTGCACCACAGCCCACAGGTGTCCAACCCATTGCAGAATGTGTAGTACCATGTCAGTTATGCCAGCTGTACCTCTCCCAGCCCCTATGTGTTTCAACAACACATACCTGAGATGATATGTGGACTGTTGTCATTGGTGAATGCCTGATACCTGATTTACAGTTGTCAGCATCAACAGACCATGTATGGCCACTGCAGAAATGCTTACACTGACAACCATCAGAGCATACTATGACTATGGGGGGTGTACACACCTTTATTGCTTTTACACACACATTCGTGATCTGCCATGGGACCACAGCACTGCAAATCTTAGCTGTACACATGCCCAGTATGTAACATGTCTTGTACTTTCACATGCAGTTTCTATAGATTGTGTTATGTGTGTGGCTGCTGACTGCAATGCATACACACCATGTGGGGATATGCGTGCACACCTTTATCATAACGGTTTATCACACCTCTTGTTGTGTGTACTACAGCAGTCACTGCTCATGGCAGGGGTATACCAGTGTGGGCCTTCTGCAATTGCCAGTGTATGTTCAGCCTACACTACATATGTCCCCCTATTCTGCATGATTGCAAGGTCTACTCATGTGCACATCCCATGGTGTTTACACAATGCCATCACTATTGCAGTGTGGGTAGGGTTACGGCTGCCTCAGGTCCTGGACCTGACTATATGTAGATAGAGCCATTCCTACTATCCTTAGGATCCCTGTTGCAGTGCACTGGTGTTTCATGTTGAGACCTCCCTCAGCATGTATGCAGATGCATGACAGGTAAGCCCTACACATTTGTGTCAGCTTGCAGTGTCCCATACACTGCACACCACATGTTGCAGCTTAGACCCAGCTGATAATGTGGACTACTGTAATGCCGTATGCCATAGTGTATCTCAGCAGCAGTTGGCATTGCCCTACAGGTATGTACACTGGTGTTGCAGTGTATATGGGTGTTGTCCAGAATATGTTGTTACTGTAGGCCATGTCTACCAACAGTATGTTACCCCCTGTGGACACATTCTGCAATGACAGGATGTTAGTTGTCATGCAGGTGTGTGACATACCCTTTCAATACCCCATCATGTTCGCCCCTGTGAGACCATGCATTTTGCAGCAACAATACATGCACATGTACAGCATGCATTCAGGGTAGGTGTGTTAGATGTGTGCATGGAATATAACATCACCATTACATGTTCGATGTGTTGGCATGCATCTACGTAAGACATACTCACCAGCTTCAGGCTGCTGCCTTGCTGTTACCCCGGAGAGACATACATAAGTGGGTGAGAGATGCAATGTCAGTGACCACACCTGTGGCACTGCTACAGGCTGGTTGCAGTACTGCCATACATCAACCGCAAATTCACACAGTACTACTACATCTGGACATCTGTTTATCACTACAATGCAGCAACACAATATTTGTATGACATATCAGATATGCATGATCTACCTGTACTACTGTAGATGTTTACACAACAGTGGTCTACTGATGTGCCCTGTGTCCTTACCTGCACACTCCTAGGCTGGTGTGTGGGTGACACCCCCCCTCCATGAAGGGGACCAGTGGTTGTTGGTGTTCTGGATGGGCAGGTGCCACGAGGCTAGCCAGGAGCTCCTCCACACATGTCAGGGGGGATGGATGGCATGCCTCCCTGTGACAATGTGATTCCCCCCGGACTGCAGCAGCATGCCGATGGGCATTGCGAAGCAGGTCACATTAATGATGCCAGACCTGCTCGTAACTGCGGTTATGCAGGCCATCATTGACCCTGTGGACGAGATCATTCCACAGTGTGGTCCATTCCTGCTGGTCATGTGCTGTCCTGCCAAACAGGACCTGGTAGTGCTGAACCAGGTGGTTTATGATGACCTCACTCTCCTCCGCTGAATACACTGGCAGCCTGATGTGTGCCATCTTGCCTGAAAAACAGGATGGAAACAGGCCTGAGTGACTCATATGGCAAGGTTAACACAGTTCCTAATACACATCTCTGTCACCCCCCCCCCACCATATCAGCTTCAACAGAATATACACACAACTCATTAGGTATGGCTACAGTTTGGACAGATTGTGTATTGTACTACACCTTCTGCTATGCAATAGTAGCCATGTACCCTGTGGGGACACTACCATTGCTGGTCTGTTGCAGACTATTCACTTGCATGCCATTGTCAGGGCCACTATGGATACATATATGCCAGTGGCATGGCTGCTCTGAGAGTGCTGCACATCTGACAGTCTGTGTTATAGGGGGGGTTCTATGCATGTTGTTGGACATGTACCGGGATTGTGTAGACTATTACTACCAACATATGTACTATGACAGTGACACAGTAATGTGTATATTTTCCATTGGCCAGCTGATCCACCTCTCCACACCCATCTGACTAGGATACCTGGCCACATCACATGTGTGTGCCAACCTGGGGCCTCCTCGTGTACTGTTACAGCAATACCATCAGGTAGAACCACCCAGGGGATGTTGGCCCACCCCCACAAGGCACACACCAACATGTTCCTGTCCTCTGAGCTCAGGTCTAGGGTCTGTTCCATACCAGGCTCCACAGACTCATAAGGGATGTGCTACATCAGTCTAAGGCACTCAGTACACATTCACATGGCCAACATGCTCCTCCTGCTCAGCCAACAGACATGGCACCTTCAGAATGTGGACTGTTGTTGTGAGTGGCAGTTGATGGGAGCCTTCTTCTCATTGTGCCCATACTGGGGACCATGGGGCATCCACATCATGGACCACACACAACATCCACGGTGTTTACCCACCAGATGTGTCACATACCACCCCTGCAGACTGTCCTCTATATCTACCAATTCTGACCACCTCCACGTGTGTATCTGCCATACTTCCCCATATTCCCATTGCATACCTCACAGGCGGGGTCATTGTGGTGCTAGGATGGGACTAGCATGTGACATACACATCCATGGTGCACACACTGCCAGCTGTAGATATCTGTGTGTATTGCTATGAGTGCTGCTGCCTTGCACATAGCACACATCACTGTGGTAGTGATATAGGGGACATGTCTTTCCATACATATCTGTTTGTGTGTGTGTTTGTACAGATGTAGACATTTGCATATCGGTATTTATATATATGTGTGTAGATATATGTGACTTCATATATATGTGCACATATATATGACTACACATGGGTATATGTATATTTCCGGACATACATGCTGATATACATTTATCTTTAGATATTATATCTGTGACATATGTACACATATGCATACCTATATGTGGGGTACATTCAGACATCAGCTCCACAATCTCACAACACCTCCCTGCACAGATGCACTGTTCTGCCTTGCTACAACACAGACAGGTGCCACATATGGACACAGACTGACATTGGTAGGGTATATGTGGGACCTGTTTGCAGGTAACTCTATTACACACCTATGGCATTCCGCCATGCTACATTATCACCTGGGTATCCTGCCAGTAGTGGTCCGTGGCTGCCACATGTCCATCATACTGGCATTACTTCCACCACTGGCTATTGGCCACTTCATATGCATAATCCCCATTATACAACACACACTATGATGGCTTACATCCTGTCTGTCAGTGCTGACCTGCACAGTTAACAGCTATGGCCCTCTACCCACAGGGACAAACACAATTGTCCATAGCAGTTGTTCAGTTGACCATCATCACAACAACACCTGCTGGCACATATAATACATTCCACATCATCTATCACAGTACTATGGACCAGGTACTACATTCTAATACATGTACATATACTTCACATAGCTGTTGTGGGAAGTATGTATTAATGACTGGCAGCTGCATAGATGGCTGTGTTTTCAGCTGTAAATGTTCTGTGGGTTTTCTTTTTTTCCGTTTTTATTTTTTCTTGCTTGCTTTCTCTCTCCTGTGAATGGATTGAGATGTTTGGGGTAGATTGCAGCCTGGCTTTAGTAGGTGATGCACTTGATCAGGTGATGGCCTCTGCACCAATCAGTGTCCTACACTTGCTAACTGCAT
Source organism: Protopterus annectens (assembly GCF_019279795.1). NCBI lineage: Eukaryota > Metazoa > Chordata > Ceratodontiformes > Protopteridae > Protopterus > Protopterus annectens. The sequence continues at coordinate 810,804,704 of NC_056731.1, read as the reverse complement.
GCAGCTTGCTGTGTAGTACTTCCAGTTACCACTGTCATGGCAATCAGATACTATAAATCCCTACATCATGTGGGAGTGATGTCTTTACCTTTCCTGTGCAATGGACATCCTTCCTGTGTGTGGGCATCAGTGTTTCAGACAGCAGGTAGCAGTACCTCTTCCAGGGGAACCAGCACACTTAGCCCAGCTACATATTAGGAGGTTCCAGAACTACAGACAGAGTGTGAGTAGAGTTGTGTTATGCTTTCTATAGTACTGGTGTTACAGGGTGTTTGTGTACATACTAGTTTACATTGGAATGCAACCTGTCTGCATAGCTCTCAACTGTGGGCCTAACGTGTTGGTGGCCATATGTGTGCCTATCATGTTTTATCTGTCCACCACACAGGTCCTGTGTCAGATATGTCACTGGCAGTTTATGTGTTGAGTGCTATCAGTACATGGCTACATCCATTTATGTTTCTAACCTAAATTCCCTGGCTAAGGGTATGTTGCAGACTATCCCGTAACACCAGCAACTTGCTTAGTGCATGGTAACCATTTCCCTCATATGGGCCTGTGTTCCAGCCTCTGTCCTCCACCTACATACCAAGTTTTGCACATATGACATGCTGCCAGGGGTTGTTCTGTAGTGGGCTGTGTGTATATCACACTGCCATTGCTGCCATCAGTCCACTGCTGTTGTATCAACCACACATACAGTAGTGCTGGGGCCATATATGTGTGGGTACACCAAACAATACATGTGTGCCCTTACGCACTCCAGAGGCCAGTGTATGTAACAGTGGTATATGAGCCTGTAGTACTGAGTCTAGAGGGGTGCACCATAACTTACCTAGGTTGTTACAAAATGTGTGGGTATCAGGGGTGAGCTTCCTTAAGGTATCTACATGTACAGTACCATATACTTCTCCTATATTTACATTACTCGCATATATTGGGTTAATGCAGGCCTATTGCCTCCTGCCATACAAGATTGTTCTGTTTGTAAGTGTGCTTGTGATGGTGTCAGTTATGCCTTGTTACGTAACAGTTACATCCCATTTGGTCAAGCTGAAGTCTTCAACACCTAGTGAATTTGTTCAGAGTGTAGATGGAGGCTGCTGAACTATACACCTGTATTACATACTGTTGATTGTTGGTATCCTGTGGCCCAGTCTGTCTTTACTATTGTACAATATGAAGGCATTGGCCTAGACAGCTACAATTGTAAACCTTTCCAGACTACTGCATTAGTATAATTGTTTCACAGTTGCATTAATCTGTTTATATGGATGTCAGTGTCTCCACAGCTATATGACATGGCATAAAGAAATGCAATTGTACACAAATAAAGGTTTTCCATTTCTGCAAACCTGTGTGTGGTGTTTTTCTATGACCTCTCTGTGGGTATATGTTGCAGGCGATGATTGTAATTGTATGGGTGGCCCATACAGTGTTCAGTTGTTCGGGTGTGAACTGTAGGCATAGTGGCTGTTCCATATTGTGTGCACCTTCTACATATGTAGCTTACTGTACATATCTCTGCATGGGTCTGTGTAGTCACATGTATATCTATATATCTATCTATCTACACACACACACACACACACACACACACACACACACACATATATATATATATATATATATATATATATATATATATATATATATATATATCTGTGTATATCTGTATCTGCAGATATGTGTCTGTGCATATGTATCCTGGGGATGTTGATAGCTTCCATATTTTACATTTCCTATGGGAGCCATATTGTACTGCATGATATGTTACCAATACCAGCCTGACATCATACAGGTGGGTTGTAGTACTGTTTACATGTTGTGCACATGTCATGTCAGGTACTGCTTATTGGGATCTGTAACACTTTAGTGTATTGCAGGGCGGACATGTTTGGCTGTG